>NC_081553.1:204267931-204374843 GCF_963082655.1 Stomoxys calcitrans
ACAAAACACGTCGAGCAAAATTTCATTCTGATCGGGTAAGAATTGCGCACGCTAGAGGCTCAAGAAGTCAAGACCCAAGATCGGTTTATATGGCAGCTATATCAGATTATGGACCGATTTAAACTATACTTGGCACAGTTGTTGGGTATCATAACAAAACACGTCGTGCGAAATTCCATTTCAATCGGATAAGAATTGCGCCCTCTAGAGGCTCAAGAAGTCAAGACCCAAGATCGGTTTATATGGCAGCTATATCAGGTTATGGACCGATTTGAACTATACTTGGCGCAGTTGTTGGATATCATAGCAAAACACGTCGTGCAAAATTTCATTCCAATCGGATAAGAATTGCGCACTCTAGAGGCTCAAGAAGTCAAGACCCAAGATCGGTTTATATGGCAGCTATATCAAAACATGGACCGATATGGCCCATTTACAATACCAACCGACCTACACTAATAAGAAGTATTTGTGCAAAATTTCAAGAGGCTAGCTTTACTCCTTCGGAAGTTAGCGTGCTTTCGACAGACAGACGGACGGACGGACGGACGGACGGACGGACAGACGGACGGACATGGCTAGATCGACATAAAATGTCGCGACGATCAAGAATATATATACTTTATGGGGTCTCAGACGAATATTTCGAGTAGTTACAAACAGAATGACGAAATTAGTATACCCCCCATCTTATGGTGGAGGGTATAAAAAGACGATGTTGTGTGTTGTATAAGAATGTCGAACATAAGAGAATTCACATACTCTCTCACACAAACACACACACACTCAAAGACAACGCAAGGCATACAGGACCTTAGTGGTTTAGTTGGCAGTACACTACCACCGCCGCACTTATCTCCCAGGCGGTCTTTATATTTGGAGTTGTTATTTGTTGTTAAGGGTGCAGCAATTCTTTCCATCACCCAAGTGCACTGAATTTTGACAAAGGCCACAACTTGTGGCATCCTCGCGTTGATTGCTGAATGTGAACTTTTTGTTGTGTGTGTCTGTGTGTGTGTGTTTGTTTTTTATGCCTAACATCCACTCACGTATCTTCTAACCAACTTCCTGGCATGTACTAAAGGTACAACTCTTACAGTAATGGAGTTGCGGTTAGTGTTGCCAGTGAAAAACGTTTTTTTCTTAAAAATTTGCCATGTTTTGAGGAATATCGCGGAATGAGAGGTTATCCCTAGAAAACAATGTAAATTAATATTCTAAACATTTTATTAGAGGATCGGAATCACGCCTAATGGGGCTGTAGTTTTCAACAGAATTCATATTTTTAGACAGTAGAAACTGCCTCCTACGGAGAAAATCAAGTGCCAACTTTTGAAATTCTAAACCACTAGGACTGGGCATATCAAAAAGGTAACCTGATCGCTCATAATGTCTTAACGACAGTGACCATAAACGCCTTCCCAGACGGTATTGGTAAGCTTTGGTCAACTGTCAAGTCACACTCGAACTCTGGCAGAAATGATGATAGGACTTGCATAAGAGAGAATCGCCATATCCCATGGCAACCGGTTGTACGTACCCGATTGACCCGATGAAATCCTTCGTAAGCAAGGGCTCCCGCCTCAATGTATAACACACTGCTTCAATAATAACAGATTCGCCAGATCATTCAATCGTAATCTTTCCACATCGAGTATGATAAGGCGAGAGAGAGACTCATTTATAACAAACGTCATCCGTAGCGTCGTCAAGTCGACCAAAGCGCTGGGTCTGACGGAATTTTTGAACTGATGATGAAGAAGTTGGATGAAGAGGGAGTTAATTTCCTATCTTAGGTTCATGCTTATCTCAGGACACCCCTTTGGTTTCCGAAGTCTGCAAAATGGACAGAGTGATACCGCTAATGAAGCCAAGAAAAGTGTAAGAGCACGGAAAAGGCGTACAATATGGAATTCCTTTCCAACTTCCCTAATTCTTGACTATTCCTACTGAGCCTGAGGATGGGCAGTACGTTCCTCCTTTTAAGCCCAAAAGTTGTATCACGAATTGTTTACGGGGTTGCCAGTCATTTAGGAATATCGCGGAATTGAAAACAGGGAGGTACCCGCGTTGATGACATCCATGATAGGTGAAAGCCTACCATCTGAATATCGACGCTTATTTGGCTGCAGAAAGTTTTAAAAAGTCTACTTTCAAATCTTGTGAGAGTTTGCCCCTATTCCTTAGTGGAATGTTCGTAGGCAACATTTGCAAAATTTTGCTATCAAATCTTCAGTCACATTCTGCACTACATGGGCAGCGGAAATACGTCGGCGTCTAAATACGAGAGTCGATTGAGCAGAGCAAATACAATTTTGCATATGAACATTCCATTAAGGAACAGTGGGGATACTTATCCACTATAAATGAGTGCTGTCCGATACAATTTTAAGCTCAACGATTACGGATCGCCTTTTTATTGCGGAGTCCAAACGGCTTGCCGCAGAGCGACACCACTTAGTAGAGAAGTTTACACGGCTGATTATCAAAGGGAAATACCTCAAAAGTGTGGCCAGTACTAGGTTGTCTAGGAAAGCGTTTTGCAAAATTTTGGCAAGATGGGTCAATAAATGTGCTTGCAGTGGCTCTAGGAGTGAAAATCGAGCGATATATATATATATGAAGGCTATATCTAAATATGAACCGATTTTTATGAAATTCACCAGTAATTTCGAGAGAATCGGTTAACAAATTACCATTTTATTGAATTATTACTGCAAATCGGACGAACATACATATGGGAGCTATATCCAAATCTGAACCGATTTCTTCCAATTTCAATAGGCTTTGTCTCTGGGAAGAAAAACATGACAGTACCAAATTTGAAAACGATCGGATGAAAACTGCGACCAAGATATCATGGACAGACACACAAACGGACAAAGCTAAATCGAATCAGAAAGTGGTTTTGAGTCGATAGGTATACTCATCAATGTCACTCCTCCTTCTGGGTGTTACAAAGAAATGCACCTGTACCACAGTAGTGGTGTAGGGTATAATTAGTTGAAACCCATAACCTGCCAAACTAGGCAAAAATTACAGCTTCTAGGAACCGAACAGGGATAATTGAGAGATCGGTTTATATGGGAGCTACATTAAGTTTAAGACCGATTTGGGACTTGGCACAGTTGTTGGTAGTCATAACTGAACACCACGTGCAAAATTTTAGCCAAATCTGACTAAAGTTGTGACTTCCAAGGGATCCAGACTTAAAATCAAGTGATCGCTTTATATGAGAGCTATATCAGGTTATAGACCGATTTCAACAGTACTTGGCACATTTTTTGGAAGTCGTAACAGAATACTAAATGCAAAATTATAGCCAAATCGGACAACATCTGTGGCTTCCAGGGGCTAAATATGTCAAATTGGGACATCGGTTTATATGGGAGCTATATCAGATTATACACCGTGTTCAAAGTACGTTTGAACATGAAGTCATGTGCACCCATGTGCAGACATGCGTTCACGTATGCACATGACCCACTGTGCATAACGGTACATTGAAGTAAGTTCTTAATCGCTGATTCCGCCTTGACTTCATATTTGTTTACCTGGAATTGTTGCTTGTAGCTTGGAAAGTTGACCGTTTTCGCGGGGTCCAAGTGACAAGCAACAACCAAAAAAAGATCAGTCTCGCTTTTAAATCTCAAACCCGCGCATCGTATTCGCTCCCCCTCAAAGTGAACCCAAGTGAAGTGAAAAGCAAAAAAGTGATCTTACATATATACATATAAACAATCGTTAAAGAAAAGAACATTACAAACAGTGAAACAAAAATTAACAAACTCAATTTTCAGACGTGAAGAAGACACTAAGATACAACATAAACCCACAAGAAGACCCAAAATCAACACAACACATGGTTAAACCATCAAAGTGCGGGACACCAAAAATAAACACAAGTGCGGGCCACTCTACACACCATCAACCAATTCCTATATCCTTAGACCCAAAATCAAAATGTGAAATAACCTACTTACCCTCTAAAATTAAATTTTCCTACTTAAAGCTAAAGTTAAAATTTCCTATCCAAAACTAAAAGTAAAATTCGCTACTTAAACTAAGAATAAATTGTGCTACTTCATCCTAAAAGAAATTAACTACTTAATGCTACATGTACAATTGTCTATCTAAATTTACCTACAACAAAAGACTGAATTCGATTTACTACTTATAAATAATGAAATGAGCAACAAACACAATAAACCATTACAACAGCATTGAATTTTAAACCTAATTCTCCCTCTGATTTTTTATTTCGAAAGGCAAAACCCTTAGTTTGACCCCAAACACACCGATTCAGACCGTACTTGGCACAGTTATTGGAAGTCATAATTTAACACTATATGCTCAATTTCAGCCAAATCGGGCAAAAATTGCGGCTTGTAAAGGCTTAAAAATTCAACAATCTGGAGATCGATTTATGTGGGAGATATATCAGGTAAGAGACTGATTCGGACCGTGCTTGGCACAGTTGTTGAAAGTCACAAGAAAACGCTACATGTACAATTTCACCTAAATCAGACAAAAATTGCGGCTTGTAAGGGCTCAAGAAGTCAAATCGGGAGATAGGTTTATGTGGGACCTATATTCAAATCTAAACCAATATGACCCATTTGCAGTCCTCAATGACCTACATTTAAAAGATGTATCTGTGCTAAATTTCAAGCGGTTAGCTGCATGCGTTCGTGATTTCGGCAGACGGACGGACGTACGAACGAACATGGCTAGATCGACTCAATATGTCCAGAACATCAAGAATATATTTACCTTATGGGCTCGCAGATCAATATTTCTAGGTGCTGCAAACGGAATGACTAGTTTTGTATACCCCCCATCCTATGGTGGTGGGTAAACAAATTTTCGGCGGTGGTTTTCGCCCCCTACTGGCGACTTTTATAAGAAACTATGCTATTTGAAAAATGGTAAGGCAGTCATGTGAAAAATTCTTCCCAAAGAGGTGTCGGTATCGGCTATCAAATGGAGACCCCTTTTCATTGAGCTTAAACTTGATTCGGATAGCACTCATTGCCTCTGTTCCTTAATGGAATGTTCATAGGCAAATTTGCATTTTTCTTATAACATTCCTGCAGAGCCAGTAAGCTATTCTCCGATTTGGATGCCATATCGAGCTTACAGCCCGTGTACATAGTGCCAAACATCGGTGAGCTTTTTTATGACTCTCCCGAATGTGAAACTTAAAGTTCAGTTTCTTGTCTAAGACCACTCTTAAGTACTTTAACTTGCCGGATATCGAAATCGTTCTTTTGAGGGAACTTGGGGGAGCCACCGTAGCGCAGAGCTTAGCATGTCCTCCTATGGCGCTGAACGACGGGGTTCGAATGCTGGCGACAACATCAGAAAAAACATGTAAAAAGGCGTTAAGTTCGAGCGGGCCGAACTTTGGATACCCACCACCTCGGGTATATATGTAAACCCCTTCCATCAAAATCCGGTGAAAATTGCATACCTTATGTCCAATAGCAGTTATATCGAAATATGATCACATTTGGACCAAATACTAACAGCTATATCTAAAAATAAGCCGATCTGAACCATATACAACATGGATGTCGAAAAGCCTTATACAAGTCAATGTATCAAATTTCAGTTAAATCGGATTATAAATGCGCATTTTTTGAGGCCATGACTTTAAATCGAGATGTCGGTATATATGGCAGCAATATGCAAATCTTGATCGATCTAGACCAAATTGCAGAAATATGTGGAGGGGCTTAACTTAACTCTCTGTCCCAAATTTCTGCAACATCGCAAAATACATGTGCCTTTTATGAGCCCAAAACATTAAATCGAGATATCGGTCTATATGGCAGCTATATCCAAATCTGGACCGATCTGAGTGAAATGGAAGAAGGATGTCGTAGGAAGGATGTCTGGATCGTAGGGCCTAACACAACTCACTGTCCCAAATTGCGGCGACATCGGACAATAAATGCACCTTTTATGGCCCCAAAACCTAAAACCGAGAGATCGGTCTATATGGCAGCTATATCCAAATCTGAACCGATCTGTGCCCTAATGCAGAAGTGTGTCAAGGGACTTAACTTAACTCACTATCCCAAATTTCGGCGACATCGGACAATAAATGCACCTTTTATGGGCCTAAAACCCTAAATCGGAGGACCGGTCTATATGGCAGCTATATCCAAATCTGGACCGATCTGAGCCAAATCGACGAAGGATGTCGGTGGGCCCAACACAACTCACTGTCCCCAATTTCAACAAAAAATCGGATAATAAATGTGGCTTTTATGGGCCTAAGACCCTAAATCGGAGGATCGGTCTATATGGCAGCTATATCCAAATCCAAACCGATCTCGGCCAAATTAACAAACTTTGTCGGTGGGTCTAACACAACTCGCTGTCCCAAATTTCAGCAAAATCAGATAATAAATGTGGCTTTTATGGGCCTAAGACCCTAAATCGGCGGATCGGACTATATGGGGGGTATATGAAGATATAGTCCGATTTAGCCCATCTTCGAACTTAACTTGCTTATAGACAAAAAAAGAATCTGTGCAAAGTTTCAGCTCAATATCTCTAATTTTGAAGACTGTAGCGTGATTTCAACAGACAGACGGACAGACGGACGGACATGTCTAGATCGTCTTAGATTTTTACGCTGATCAAGTATATATATATACTTTATAGGGTCGGAAATGGATATTTCGATGTGTTGCAAACGGAATGACAAAATGGATATACCCCCATCCTTTGGTGGTGGGTATAAAAATTGTCAGGGGTGCCATTCCCCTCCCAATGAAGGCGACTTTTGGGTGGTACTGTACCATTTGGTATGGCAGCCATGTACAAATTTCTTCCCTGCGACACCCTGTACGCACTCGGTTATAAAAAGAAGGTCTGTTATCATTAAGCCTAAAACTTGAATCGGACAGCTCTCATTGAAGAAGTTCGCCCGTGTTCCTTAGTGCAATGTTCATGGGCAAATTTGCATTGCAGGAAAAGTGGTGTGTCAAATTGACACATCTTTGTCTTCATTCTGAACAAGCAGATTTTAGTTATGTCTTGGTTAACATTCAGAACCCTAGCCACAGCCCTGTCGCAGGCCCTCTGCAAGACCCTTTCGACACCTCTGCTTAGCAAATACGGATAATTTCCACTTAGAAATATTTTAAAACCTTCTGCGTAGCGGGCGTAATAGGTTATTTATGGTGGTCACCAATAGGAGTGGCGATAAAATGCCCCCTGTGGCGCGCGCTGTGCCCATTTCTCCCTTTTTATAATGTTATCGGACTTCTAAATTATCCACCTATTCAATGGCATATGATTTGTTCAGTCTCTAACCAACTGGTGCTCCCTGTACGGGTCGAAGGATTGGATGAGAGTATGGGTCCTCATATGTTAAAAGCCCCCTCGATGTCAATGCATTCCGCCAATGTGCATGCCTTGGCATCGAAGGAATCTTCTTTTTAATGCACAACCTCGTGCAGGGCAGTCTCCACCGACTTTCCTTTGACAAATACATGCTGTTTGCATTTGAGTAGTTCGCTGGATGTCCTATTCTTTCTCATGGTATCCACAATACGTACCAAAGTTTTGAGTAGATAGGACCTAAGGCTTATAAGTCTGTTTGGTATCTTATTACCAGGCTTGGGTATGAATACCAACCTAGCCTCCTGCCAGGCTTTCGCAGTATATGCAACTCCTAGGAAAGCTGTGAAAATAGCGGACACGTACTGTTCATTACAATATACACCGTTCAAAACTTCAGCCAATTTGGATGTCAATTGCGAGTCAGAATCTCCCTTTGTTGAGAGTCAGAATCGGGAGAACATTGAGGTTTTTAAGGGTCCAGAAATCAAAACCGAAGATAGGTTTATAGGTGGCCATATCCAAATCTGGACCCATATGGGCCATTTACAATCCCCACCGACCTGAATCAATAGTAGGTATTTGTGCAAAATTTCAAGCGCATATCTTTATTTGTTCGACCGCTATCGTAATTTCGACAGACGGAGGGACGGTTAGACTAGGTGGACTTGAAATCTCAAGACGATCAAGAATTGATATATACTTTGTAGTGTCCCTGATTAATATTTCGACATGTTACATACGGATTACCTAGATAAGTATACCATCTTTTATGGAGGTGAGTATAAAAACCTACACCCCGTTATTTTTTTTCTTAAAGCCCCCGCGGTCTCATAATAAGTTTTTTTCTACAAGTCTGAAAACCATAGAAAATCTAGTCAACAATATTTACAACTAAGAAATTTGGTACTGAATCTTTTTTCACAAAAAATATTGGCATCACTGTCTATACTAAAGTTGCTACTCCATTCCCCCCCGAAGGCACACTTCTTGGTAATGTGCCTGTCATTGAGTTGACTGTTGTAAATACTACAGAATGTGAACGGTTCTCAAGTATTGTGATGTGGTTTTATGCACAAATTGTTTACAAGTGCCTAATGTTTACCAGTCTTAAAGTATTTACTTACATCTGGGGTTTCCTTGTGGACCTTTGCATCCAACCAACCATGGGTCGGTGCTTGGCTTTTGTCCTGGAAAACTCTCTTTCGAGAAAATTTAGTTTCATCCATTTTAGGTTTATCCTTTGTAAGTGCTTTCTTTCTTCTATTATTTTCCTTTTTATCCCTCCGTTCCAGCCCTCCACTAATCTTGAGGTCTAGAAAATCTCTGAAGTAGAAGAAAACAATATCAACAAAACAGCACTTATTGTGCAGAGAAGATTTCGGTTTTTATTAAACTTTTTATGCAGTTAAAGGATTTGACTTTCAATGGAAGTTTTCCAATGCGGCTGTGGGTGTGAGTGTGGGGCCAGCTTTCATGTTAAGTGTATTTGTGCACTGCACTGCACTGCACTTTATTTGTATCGCTCAGCATTAAGTGCTAAATGACCATTTAAAGGAATTCTTTAAATTTTATGAGATGTCTTTGTTTGTTTGTTTGCTTGTATTGCTCAACTGGAAATTACCCAGAGCCAATTAACACATCCTTAGGAATGTTGACATAGCTCTTATCTTCATTTTCAGCCGCTTGTGCTGTTGTTACAAATTTGATAATGCAAATATTAAAATGAACTAAATAGTAAGTAAATATTTAAATTTCAATGACGCGCTATCATAATTTCAAATGAACAGGTGTAAGGCATTAAGCATTTATATTAGCCAAATATGAAAGACATTTAGATAATAAAGAGTTAAGGTTATCATTGGACGAATTTATTGAGTTTTGGTATCATTATGAGGGAATCAACACGGAAAAGCTTGATAAGATCGGCCGGACAGAAACTTGGGAACCCACCATCATGGACTATGCTAAAAATTGTGACAAACTTGAACTAAGTTGAAGGGCATAATTCCAGGGGCAGAACAAGGATAATCGAGAGATTGGATTATATGCGACCTATATCAAGTTATAGAGCGATTCAAACAATACTTGGCCGGAATGTTAAAAGTCATAACGAAACACTAGGTTAGGTTAGGTTGAAAAGAGGATGCACATATTAATCCGCCCCATGCCACTATAGACACACCCCAAAGCCAGTAATTGACTTGTTGTGCGCTAGGAATACAAAAAAGGTAACCTCGAAAAAGAAAATCTAAGTTAGAAATTCCGTGCTACTTACAAAGTCCTGAATTGTATTCCATGCCACTCCCCTAAGATGGTTCATGTCTGGTGCAGTGTCCCCACCTAAGTGCCGGTATCTGTTAGACGCGAAAGCCGGACAACGACAAAGGAAATGCTCCAACGTTTCATCATCTTCCCCGCACCGATTTTACATAAGTGAGCTAGTAGTCCCAATTGTTCCGTAATAATACCAATAGCTATATTAACCTCCTTCTAATTTCCTTTCAGTAAAAGCCTCGTCTTCTCACAATCTGGATCCCACCATAGGATTTTCGCCGTCGTACCAACCGTTTAGCTGATCCAAAGGATTGCATGCGCATTCATCGCCCACGCCCTTAGAGTGTGGCGACTCAAAAGACTTCGGGTTGACCAAATTTATTGACGGCAGTCCTCTGACCTTCACCGCCAAATCGTCTGCCTTTCATTCCCCCATACTGCCTTTTGGCCCGGCACCCAAACGATGCGGATTTTGCCATCCTCAGAGAAAACGTTAATTCCCTTCTTACACCACAAGGACTTTACCGTCCTTATGGCCTGTTTAATGTCCGTAAAAATGTTCGTACTCGACGTCCTCGCGTTAGCGCCGCACCACCTCACGCATTCCCTGATCGCCGGGTTCTCCGCCTGCAGGACCGTATTATGGTCAGGCAGTTTAAAACAGATCTCAGTTCCTGGGTTCTCAATGTGGACCCCCAAAGACCACTCTGTCCTCTAGCTTTGATCCATCCGTGTAACATGATCTTTCAGATGACAATACCTGGGTTCTGTCAATCGAAGGCTGTGCCGCTGACAGCAATGCCTCGCACTCCACCTCAAAGTTTAACTCAGGTGTTCGATTCGAAACCTTTTCCCTTCCTTCTAGGTTTCCTATCGTCGCCTCGATTATACTGCAATGGTATGAGCTACTGCCATCCTCAATCCATTGTCCCATCGTATTAAGTCTCATAGCCGCAGTGGCTGCCTCACACTTGATTTGTATGTCAATGGGTCGGATATCCGGAAAAGTCTCCAGTGAACTAGTGGGTGTGGTCCTCATCGCTCCGCCTAGCCGCAGTGGGTGTCTCACACTTTATCTGTATGTCGATGGGTCGGATATCTAGAATAGTCTCCAGTGGCTTGGGGGAGTGGTCCTCATCGCTCCGCCTATGCTAAGACAACATGTTCTCTGAACCTGTTGTATGGTCCTTATGTTGCACTTTTTATCCATAGCAGTCCACCAAACTACTGAGGCGTAAGTAAGTATTGGTCCAATCACGGTCCTGTAGAGCCAGTGGACTATCCTCGGATTCAGGCCACATTTCGAGCCTATGGCCCGTCTGCATAGTGCCCAACATCTGTGAGCCTTCTCATTACGCTCCTTAATGTGACACTTCCAATTCAGTTTCCTGTCCAAGATCACGCCTAAGTATTTGACCTTGTCAGATATTGAAATCGTCTTATTGTGGAAACGTGGTGCGTCTTCTCTGGGTTAACATTGAGACCTCTGGGTCTAGCCCAGTCATATGCCATATGAAAGACCCTTTAAGCCCTTCTGCAGAGCTCGTTCGGAACCTGACCCTTGCCTTGCCGGGCTTGGGTATTAACACCACCCTTGCCTTATGCAAGGCTTTCGGAGTATGTGCAAGTCCTAGGCACGCCGTGAAATCAAGACTTCTTCGGAGATTTCGACTCTTCCAAACATCTAAGTTTTCCGTTTTCCTATGTCTTTCCGTGACATCTAATACCCCCTTCCTAATCCTGTTAACAAAGGTAGCGATGTTACCAATATTATGTGTTATTCTGTCTTTATTATTCCAGAACTTTGCCAAGTACTACCCCACGAAATGTGATGAGAGTTCGCAAACCTTAAGTGCAAAGTTACACAACAATTGCGGCTTCCAGGGGCTCATTGTGTCAAATCGGCAGATCGGTGTATATGGGAGCTATATGAAGCTATAGATCGATTTGGACTGTACTTGGCGAGGTAGTTGGTAGTAAAAACAGAACAACGTTCTGTTCCAACGTTCCAACTCACACGAAAATTACGTGTTCAAGGGGCTCAAAATTGCAAAATTCATATTTTGGCCGATTTTCATCAAAATTTTAAATTTTTGGTAGTGATCACGAATTAACGTTAGTTTAGCTCTACGAGGCTTAGTTAAGGAGATATAGCCAATTTAAGTTTTGCAAGTGAAAATTTCATATTTTCACCGATTTTTATCAAAATTTAAAATTTTTGGATGTGATCACGAATTAACCTTAGTTTTGCTCTACGAGGCTTAGTTAAGGAGATATGGCCATTTTAAGTTTTGCAAGTGAAAATTTCATATTTTGGCTGATTTTCATCAAAATTTAAAATTTTTGGAAGTGATCACGAATTAACCTTAGTTTTGCTCTACGAGGCTTAGTTAGGGAGATATGGCCATTTTAAGTTTTGCAAGTGAAAAATTCATATTTTGTCCGATTTTCATCACAATTTAAAATTTTTGGTAGTGATCACGAATTAACGTTAGTTTTGCTCTACGAGGCTTTGTTAAGGAGATATGCCCAATTTAAGTTTTGCAAGTGAAAATTTCATATTTTGGCCGATTTTCATCAAAAAATTTAAAATTTTTGGAAGTGAACACGAATTAACCTAAGTTTTGCTCCACTAGGCTTAGTTAAGGAGATGTGGCCATTTTATGTTTTGCAAGTCAAAAATTCATATTTTGGCCGATTTTCATCAAAATTTCAAATTTTTGGAATTGATCATGAATTAACGTTAGTTTTGCTCTACGAGGCTTAGTTAGGGAGATATGGCCATTTTAAGTTTTGCAAGTGAAAAATTCATATTTTGGACGATTTTCAAAAAAAATTTCAAATTTTTGGTAGTGATCACGAATTAACGTTAGTTTAGCTCTACGAGGCTTAGTTAAGGAGTTACGGCCATTTTAAGTTTTGCAAGCGAAACATTCATATTTTGGACGATTTTCATCAAAATTTCAAATTTTTGGAAGTGATCATGAATTAACGTTAGTTTAGCTCTACGAGGCTTAATTAAGGAGATATGGCCATTTTAAGTTTTGCAAGTGAAAAAATTCATATTTTGGCCGATTTTCATCAAAATTTTAAATTTTTGGTAGTGATCACGAATTAACCTTAGTTTTACTCCACGAGGCTTAGTTAAGGAGATATGGTCATTTTAAGTTTTGCAAGTGAAAAATTCATATTTTGGTAGATTTTCATCAGAATTTCAAATTTTTTGACGTGATCACGAATTAACCTTAATTTTGCTCTACGAGGCTTAGTTAAGGAGATACGGCCATTTGAAGTTTTGCAAGTAAAAAATTCATATTTTGGCCGATTTTCATCAAAATTTAAATTTTTTGGACGTGATCACGAATTAACGTTAGTTTTGCTCTACGAGGCTTAGTTAAGGAGATACGGCCATTTGAAGTTTTGCAAGTAAAAAATTCATATTTTGGCCGATTTTCTTCAAAATTTAAATTTTCTGGACGTGATCACGAATTAACCTTAGTTTTGCTCTACGAGGCTTAGTAAAGGAGATATGGTCATTTTAAGTTTTGCAAGTGAAAAATTAATATTCTGGACGATTTTCATCGAAATTTCAAATTTTTGGTAGTGATCACGAATTAACGTTAGTTTTGCTCTACGAGGCTTAGTTAAGGAGATATGGCCATTTTAAGTTTTGTAAGAGAAAAATTTATATTTTGGCCGATTTTCATCAAAATTTCAAATTTTTGGTAGTTATCCCGAATTAACGTTAGTTTAGCACTACGAGGCTTAGTTAAGGAGATATGGCCATTATAAGTTTTGCAAGTGAAAAATTAATATTTTGGCCGATTTTCATCAAAATTTCAAATTTTTGGTAGTGATCACGAATTAACCTTAGTTTTGCTCTACGAGGCTTAGTTAGAGAAATATGACCATTTTAAGTTTTGCAAGTGAAAAATTAATATTCTGGACGATTTTCATCGAAATTTCAAATTTTTGGTAGTGATCACGAATTAACGTTAGTTTTGCTCTACGAGGCTTAGTTAAGGAGATATGGCCATTTTAAGTTTTGTAAGAGAAAAATTTATATTTTGGCCGATTTTCATCAAAATTTAAAAATTTTGGAAGTGATCACGAATTAACCTTAGTTTTGCTCTACGAGGCTCGGTTAAAGAGATATGGCAATTTTAAGTTTTGCAAGTGAAAAATTCATATTTTGGCCGATTTTCATCAAAATTTTAAATTTTTGGAAGTGATCACGAATTAACCTTAGTTTTGCTCTACGAGGCTTAGTTAAGGAGATATGGCCATTTGAAGTTTTGCAAGTCAAAAATTCATATTTTGGCCGATTTTCATCAAAATTTCAAATTTTTGGAAGTGATCATGAATTAACGTTAGTTTTGCTCTACGAGGCTTAATTAAGGAGATATGGCCATTTTAAGTTTTGTAAGTGAAAAATTTATATTTTGGCCGATTTTTATCAAAATTTAAAATTTTTGGAAGTAATCATGAATTAACGTTAGTTTTGCTCTACGAGGCTCAGTTAAGGAGATATGGTCATTTTTAATTTTGCAAGTGAAAAATTCATATTTTGGCCGATTTGCAAAAAAAATTTAAAATTTTTGGAAGTGATCAGAATTTAATGTTAGTTTTGCTCTACGAGGCTTAGTTAAGGAGATATGTCCATTTTAAGTTTGGCAAGCAAAAAGTTCATCTTTCGGCCAATCTTCATCAAAATTTCAAGTTTTTGGAAGTGATCACGAATTAACGTTAGTTTTGCTCTACGAGGCTTTGTTAAGGAGATATGCCCAATTTAAGTTTTGCAAGTGAAAATTTCATATGTTGGCCGATTTTCATCAAAAAATTTAAAATTTGTGGAAGTGAACACGAATTAACCTAAGTTTTGCTCCACTAGGCTTAGTTAAGGAGATGTGGCCATTTTATGTTTTGCAAGTCAAAAATTCATATTTTGGCCGATTTTCATCAAAATTTCAAATTTTTGGAATTGATCATGAAATAACGTTAGTTTTGCTCTACGAGGCTTAGTTAGGGAGATATGGCCATTTTAAGTGAAAAATTCATATTTTGGACGATTTTCAAAAAAAATTTCAAATTTTTGGTAGTGATCACGAATTAACGTTAGTTTAGCTCTACGAGGCTTAGTTAAGGAGATATGGCCATTATAAGTTTTGCAAGGGAAAAGTTCATATCTTGGCCAATTTTCATCAAAATTAAAAATTTTTGGAAGTGATCATGAATTAACGTTAGTTTTGCTCTACGAGGTTTAGTTGAGGAGATATGGCCATTTTAAGTTTTGCAAGTGAAAAATTTAAATTTTGGCCGATTTTCATCAAAATTTCAAATTTTTGGTAGTGATCAGGAATTAACGTTAGTTTTGCTCTACGATGCTTAGTTAGGGAGTTACGGCCATTTTAAGTTTTGCAAGTGAAAATTCGTATTTTAGCCGATTTTCATCAAAGTTTCCAAGTGAACACGAATTAACCTTAGTTTTGCTCCACGAGGCTTAGTTAAGGAGATATGGCCATTTTAAGTTTTGCAAGTGAAAAATTCATATTCTGGCCGATTATCATCAAAATTTCCAATTTTTGGAAGTGATCACGAATTAACTTTAATTTTGCTCTACGAGGCTTAGTTAACGAAATATGGCCATTTTAAGTTTTGCATGTCAAAAATTCATATTTTGGCCGATTTTCATCAAATTTTCAAAATTTTTGGTATTGATCATGAATTAACGTTAGTTTTGCTCTATGAGGCACCCCTAAGTACCGATATGACTTATTGAGACTAAAATATTTTAATTACAAACTCAGTTAAAATTGGTAAATGTTTAGGGAAATCCATGGTGGTGGGTACCCAAGATTTTGCCCGGACGAACGCTTTCACTTGTTTTACCCTCCATCATAGGATGGGGTATACCAATTTCGTCATTCCGTTTGTAAAACCTCGAAATATGCGTCTAAGACCCCATAAAGTATATATATTCTTGATCGTCATGTCATTTTAAGTCGATCAAGGCTTGTCCGTCCGTCTGTCTGTCTGTCGAAAGCACGCTAAATTTCGAAGGAGTAAAGCAGATGTGGTGGTTGTTTAGAAGTTGACGTCATGTTGATGATAGGTGGGAAACGAAATGGACGGACAGCGGCAATGATTGGGTGAGCTACGAATTTATTCACGACTCAGCGATCGATTGAGAACGAAGTGATTAGAAATGCTAATATTTCGATGTTTTGCAAACCTTATGACAAATTTTTATATGAGCCCGCCTTTCGGTGATGTTTATATAAAACAACACAATAAAAAAAGGCAAAAATTCTTGAGAGGACACCTTTCCTAATTTTTATGGAGAAAAGATATTAAGTCGTAATCTCAGAAATTCATTCACGTATGTTTAATCCCTAAATTAGAGCATGTGGGGTTTCTCCGTATTATATTTGTATTAAAATTTATTTGCTAATTTCGCACAACATGAAAAGTTGAAATTTAAACATGCACAACCCGCTCTATCTCATAAGCGCGCTGGCATACGAACAGCGTTCCAACACACCCTCAATGCAAATAAAAAGCGCTTTAGTTTATGGCTCTCTAAACTGTTGCAAAATAGCTTGGCATAGCCACCTTACAATGCAGCGTGCACCAGCGTCAAATTGGCGCTGTGTGGCTTACAAACTTCCCAATTCACTCCAACTCACGTCTCTCCGCACCCAAAAGAAGAAGCATACATATACACTACGTTTTCTGTTGTATCCCAACCGACTGACAAGGCAGCCAAATCATATTTTCTTGCGGTTGCATCCTTATCGTGGCAATGATAATAAAGTTGCCTCAATGTGTTGTTAACGTTGCTCAGCGTACACGGTACGTGCGTATGCAGTAGAACATGCAGAACTATGCAACCAACGAACCAACAAGCGCCGGCAAACAAACTCTCTTTCGGAGAGGGAGGATGAAGTAAATGTGCTACAAGAGCATAAATTTTTGGTATAGGAGAAATTAAGTGCAAGAAAATTTCCGTTTTTCATTAGACTAAATTGAGGAGAGAAAGTTCACATACAACCAATGCTTTCGTGCAAAGCAAAGACTTGAGCACTAAACTTGGAGCTACGCGAAAAGGTGTGCAATTCTTCGGTTTACCACCTCTAAGATAGTAATTGTCAGGAAGCACAGTTACCATATCCGCTGTGTACTGCTACAGTTTACGAGCAGTTTCTGTGACCACAATCATTTGGGTGTTGGAATTGTAGTGTGCCATTCGAAAGGATGTAGAGCTATGTAATCTATTGAGGGTACACCTTCTTTGTAGATATAAATGTTGAAATCCGCTATTTTGGTCTATTCCGTATAGACCCTATTGCGGCATCGAATAGAACATTTAGCTAGATTTTTTTATGATCGAACTTAAATTGGGCTAATGTAGTCATACGAGCGCATATTGACTAGAAGATATTTACTAAAGCCTTATTAAAATCTAAACAGATTTTGATGAAATTTTGTACTCATATTGAGATATTGAAAACCATCGTAGAGCAGAGGTTAGCACATCCGCCTATGAAGGTGAACGCATGGGTTCGAATCCTGACGAAAACATCAGAAACAAGTAAAAGACGTTAAGTTCGGCCGGGCCAAATTTTGGATACCCATCACCTCGGGTATATATGTAAACCACCTTTCGTCAGAATCCGGAGAAAAATTCATAATTTATGCCCCCATAGCAGCTTTATCGAAATATGGTCCGATTGGGACGAAATTCGACACGGACATTAAGTGGTCTAATAAGTAGAAGTCATTGTCCAATCTTGTAGAACAAAATACTGGTCTTTTTGGTAGCCATACCCAAATATAAACCGATCTGAACCATATACAACATGTCTGTGCGAAAACCTAACATAAGTCACTGTGCCAATTTTCAGCGAAATCGGATTATTAATGTGCTTTTTATGGGAAAGGCACATTTATAATCCGAGAGATCAGTCTATATGGCAGCTATATCCAAATCTGAACCGATCTGGGCCAAATTGAAGACGGATGTCAAAGGGCCTTACACAACTCAATGTCCAAAATTTCGGCGAAATCGGACAATAAACGCGCCTTTTATGGCAACTATATCCAAATCTGGACCGATCTGAGCCAAAATGAAGAGAAATGTTAAAGGGCCTAACACAACTCACTGTTCCAAATTTCGGCGAAATCGGACAATAAATGCGCCTTTTTTGGGTCCAAAACTTCAAATCGAGAGATCGGTCTATATGGCAACTATATCCAAATCTGGACCGATCAAAGCCGAATTAAAGAAGAATGTTGAAGAGCCTAACACAACTCTCTGTCCCAAATTTCGGCGAAATCAGCTATATCCAAATCTGGACCGATCAGGGTCCAGATTTGGATATAGTCTGGCCTAACACAGCTTACTGTCCCAAATTTCAGTAAAATCGGATTTTATGGGCCTAAGACCCAAGATATAGTCCATCTTCGACCTTAACCTGCTTATGGACAAACAAAGGATCTGTGCAAAGTTTCAGCTCAATATCTCTATTTTTAAAGATTGTAGCGTGTTTCAACTGACAGACGAACGGGCATATCTAGATCGTCTTAGATTTTTACGCTGATCAAGAATATATATACTTTATAGGGTCGAAAATGGATATTTCGATATGTTGCAAACGGAATTACAAAATGAATATATCCCAATGACTATTGAATAGGTAGTCATATGGTCGATGAATAGTCATTCATAGACAACCACCATATCATATGATCCACTCTAAGCGAGTAGCACCAACATTTCATTTAGCGTCATCTGGCAGTCTTCAACTGAAATTGTTTGATCCAATTGGATTTACTTCATCCAATTAAAAACATGTCAACATGAGCAGAGAGAGGGCAGAGTGATAAAATTAATCATCAGCATGTATCTTTGTTATGACAAACTATCGATCCTTTGAATAAAGAAAAATAAAATATAGGAATATAGGAAGGATCTAAAAGAAAACAAGTAAAAAGGCGTTAAGTTCGGCCGGGCCGAACTTTGGATACCCACCACCTCGGGTATATATGTAAACCACCTTTCATCAAAATTCGGTAAAAATTTCATACCTTATACTCATATACCTCATACCGATATGAACTAAAGGGTGATTTTTTTGAGGTTAGGATTTTCATGCATTAGTATTTGACAGATCACGTGGGATTTCAGACATGGTGTCAAAGAGAAAGATGCTCAGTATGCTTTGACATTTCATCATGAATAGACTTACTAACGAGCAACGCTTGCAAATCATTGAATTTTATTACCAAAATCAGTGTTCGGTTCGAAATGTGTTCATTCACCGTAACGTTGCGTCCAACAGCATCTTTGAAAAAATACGGTCCAATGATTCCACCAGCGTACAAACCACACCAAACAGTGCATTTTTCGGGATGCATGGGCAGTTCTTGAACGGCTTCTGGTTGCTCTTCACTCCAAATGCGGCAATTTTGCTTATTTACGTAGCCATTCAACCAGAAATGAGCCTCATCGCTGAACAAAATTTGTCAAAATTTGAACACATTTCGAACCGAACACTGATTTTGGTAATAAAATTCAATGATTTGCAAGCGTTGCTCGTTAGTAAGTCTATTCATGATGAAATGTCAAAGCATACTGAGCATCTTTCTCTTTGACACCATGTCTGAAATCCCACGTGATCTGTCAAATACTAATGCATGTAAATCCTAACCTCAAAAAAATCACCCTTTATATACGACACGCATGTCGAAAAGCTGAACATAAGTCACTGTGTCAAATTTCAGTGAAATCGGATTATAAATGCGCCTTTTATGGGCCCAAGACTTTAAATCGAGATATCGGCCTACATGGCAGCTATATCCAAATCTGGACCGATTTGAGCCAAGTTGCATAGACATGTCGAAGAGCCTAACACTAAGCACTGTCCCAAATTTCGGCGAAATCGGACAATAAATGCCTCTTTTATGGGCCCTAAACCTTAAATCCAGAGATCGGTCTATATGGCAGCTATATTCAAATCTGGACCGATCTGGGCAAAATTGAAGAATGACGTCGAAGGGCCTTACCAAACTCACTGTCTCAAATTTCAGCGACATCGGACAATAAATGCGTCTTTTATGGCCCCAAAACCTAAAACCTAGATATCGGTCTATACGGCAGCTATATCCAAATCTGAACCGATCTGTGCGATATTGCAGAAGTATGTCAAGGGGCTTAACTTAACTCACTGTTCCAAATTTCAGCAAAATCGGACCATAAATGTGGCTTTTATGGGCATTAGACCCCAAATCGGAGGATCGGTCTATATGGCAGCTATATCCAAATCTGGACCGATCTGAGCCAAATTGACAAAGGATGTCGAAGGGCCTAACACAACTCACTGTCCCACATTTCAACAAAATCGGATAATAAATGTGGCTTTTATGGGCCTAAGACCCTAAATCGGCCGATCGGTCTATATGGGGGCTATATCAAGATATAGTCCGATATAGCCCATCTTCGAACTTAACCTGCTTATGAACAAAAAAAGAATCTGTGCAAAATTTCAGCTCAATATCTCTATTTTTAAAGACTGTATCGTGATTTCAACAGACAGACGGACAGACGGACGGACATGGCTAGATCGTCTTAGATTTTCACGCTGATCAAGAATACACATACTTTATAGGGTCGGAAATGGATATTTCGATGTGTTGCAAACGGAACGACAAAATTAATATACCCCCATCCTTCGGTGGTGGGTATAAAAATGTGAAATTTGTGTTTCGTGGGTCACTCCACCACTATAAAACTCCTCAAATCGGACATATTTACCAACCATGGCAATCTTAAATAAAAGGTCTTTGAGAATAGAGCATGAAATGGAATTTAACTTTTGGGACCAAGCGTCTGGGGGTCCACCGGGCTCAGCAAGTCTTTTATTTAAAATTCAATTTGTGTTTGTTTGTTTGTCGGCTTTTTTGTTTGTTCCGTATAGACTCAAAAGCGGCTGAACAGATTACCTTGAAATTTTCACTGATTATGTAGGTTGATCTAGAAGGAAACATAGGTTTTATATAGTTTTTTGATATTGGGAGAGGGGGCGGACCCTCCCCCTTACAGCAAAAGTACTACCCAAAAATAAAAGTGGACCGATGGGGACAATATGGGATCCAAATGAAAGGTATTCAAGAGTAGAGTACAAATTTCGTAATAAGAGTTGGGTCCAAGACTTGGGGGGCCACCACAGCCCCAAAACCCCATAGAATAGGATTATTTGACGATCATGATAATATGGGACTCAAATAAAAGGTATTCGGGAGTAGATTACGAATATGATCAGGATGTAGAAATAGACTTTATAACTTATTCATAACGGAAGGGGGCGTACCCTCCACCGCTACCCCAATAACACCACCCAAAATCAAAAGTGGACCGATAAGGACAATATGGGTATCAAATAAAATGTATGCGGGAGTAGATAACGAATCTGGCATACAAATTTCTGTCGAAGTATAGGGGGTCACCCCCCCCACAAAAACGCCAAAATGGGCATATTAGCCGATCATGGCTATATGGGACTCAAATGAAAGGTATTAGGGAGTAGATTACGAATATGTCATCAAAATTTGCATTCAAGTCTAGTTGGTGCTTTTCCTCCTAAAGATACTTCAAATGGGTTATTATGACAATATGGGCCTCAAATTAAAGTTATTTGAGAGTAGAAAACAAAATTGATATCCAATTTTGAAGCCAAGTGTTTTGGGGTACGCCCTAAGGCATCCCCAAAACTGAATATCATTTACGTTGGGAATAAAGAACGAATTTGATATCTATTTTCAGGGCAAAGTGCCGGTGGCCGCCCCAGTCCCAAAACACCCTCTAAACGGTTCATATTTACCGGCGATATGGGACTCAAATTAAAGGGATTTGGAAGTGCAATACGAATTTGATAACCATATTTAAGTCGAAATGTCCGAGCTGCCATCCCTTCCCTAATGAGAACATTACCCTAAGGAAGAACATTACCACCAGGAACCGAGCAGGGGCGAACTTCTCACACATCCATGAGTGCTTTCCGATTCAAGTTTAAACTCAAAGATAAGGGACCTTTTTTATGGCCGGGTCCGAACGGCGTCCCGCAGTGCGACACCTCTTTGGGGAGAATTTTTTAAATGACAATGCATGGCATTGTTCTTTGCAAATGTTGCCAACATTAAGAGGGGATAAACACCGCTTTGTCCGATGTTCTCGAACTCGCTGAGTGTCATAGGCTACAATGGGCGAGAGTCCCTTTCCTTAAAAGATATTATAGAGCTAAAGAAGGCGCAGCGCAGCGGGCCCGGTTCGGCTAGTTTCTTTCCAACTTTAAGCATTCCAACTTTAATTATTTTAAAATAAGTTGTCAGTTTTTTTTTCAGCACCCTTGTTCTATATGCCAATGTTAGTCCAACTCAAATTGAAATGCATTTTCCCACTCCAAGGGATTATTTCAGTGGCTTGTGATTACCACATTAAACTTTTTCCATGTCTCATTGTATTGCATGACAACCCGATTGAGGACTTACACAACTAGTGAGGGCAAGAGCAACCATTCACTTGGTTCTTTGTCACTGGTTTTCCATCAAATTCATTCATCTTACGCTATCTCTTTTCCAATTATTGCAAATCCTGTTCTTTTTTTCGTCATGTCCCCGACATTTCAATGTTTTTAATGCAAATTGAATGGTGTGTCTTTTTTTCCAATTCTGGTTGGTTAAGAGCATCGCCACCAGCAATGCCAACCTCAGCGATTGGTGTTACAAGGTTTTCAAAAAAAGACGGCAAAAAAAAAACGAATGTCATTTCGATTAAAATTCCTTTAACGACTTTAGTAAATTCTAATTAAACAACACTTAAAATGTCGATATTGTCAACATCGATGATATCTTTGACTGACTTTAAATCTCTTTTTTTTTCGTTTTTCTTTTTTGAGGAAAAAAAACAAGGCAAAAGAAACAGTGTTTCTGGGAAACTGAAAGTTGAAGCAACACGTAATGTGAATGTATTATCCAGAGACAACTTCATTTAGCTTTAAAGACACACAAAGAAGGAAAATAAATACTTTTAAGTGTACTTTTTGAGTTAATAGAATTCTCAAAAAAAAAAGAGTTAAAATGACTACGAAACGAGGCGAGAATATGAAAAATGCTTCAATGATTCTTCCCTCTTTAATGATGCCGACATGTGTAATCTGTGTGAATCACTATAAGGGTTATGCCACAAAGGACGAGGTGAGGGGATTTGAAGGCATCTATTAGAAGAAGGTTTGATAGGGATCCTATTACGTGGTACATAACTTAGAGGAACGGACGACATCAGCTTTTTCGTTAGACTGTCCAATAAGGTCACAGAAGAAGCAGGATAAATGATGATGGAGCAGTGAACTTAAGGTACTAAGAAAAATGTTAGATAGGCCTTTAATGTAGCAAAGGAGAGTGGTTACACTGTGGGTCATACATATATAAAGAAAAGCTCAGGGTTTACAAGAAGGAGCAGATTTTCGAAGCTAATGGCGAAGGACAGTCCGCACATGCTAAACTTACTAAATTTCCCTTAAAAATTCCCCTAAGGAACAGGGGATGATTCTCTCATATCAAAGAGTGCAGTCCGATTATAAGAGTTCAAGCTCAATGTTACTAAGAGGCTTCTTTTTTATACAGAGTCGGAACGACGTGCCGCATAGCGACACCTATTGGTAGAGAAGTTATTACATCGCAGGATATCTCACAAATGTAGCCCACAAACTTTTCACATATCAATGAGTGCAGTCCGATTCAATTTTAAGCTCAATGATAAGGGACCTCCTTTTTATAGCCGAGTCCGAAGGGCGTGCAGCAGTGCGACACCTCTATGGAGAGAAGTTTTACATGGCATAGTACCTCACAAATGTTGCCAGCTTTAAGAGGGGAAAACCACCGCTGAAAAATTTTTCTGATGGTCTCGCCAGGATTCGAACCCAGGCGTTCAGCGTCATAGGAGGACATGCTCCTCCAATGTAGCCCACCTTAGTAAGGGATAACCACCGTAAAACAATTTTCAGGAGTTCACACCGGTATTTGAACTAAGGCGTTTGGCATCATAGTCGGCCATTGTAATCTCTTTGCCACGGTGGTCTCCAGACATGGTAAACTTACAGAGGCCAAATGGAGAGTGGACTGGGGTCCGCAGACTGTGTGTCCCTGGGGCAGCTTCCCACGGCCGACCAACCCTAGGAAAGTATACAATAGCTCTCCAGGTGGTCTGAAGTGGAAGATTAATGCAGATATCGTATTGTTTTAGCATATTCCTTAACACAATGATCTGGTGGGTACGGTACGGCTGTTTAAACTGATGGTTTTGAAGATGGATGAATGTTTGTGCTAGTTATTGAAGAATGAATGGTAATGAAGGACGTTTATGAAGGTGGATGACGATAAGCATATGAATGACAATAAGGAGGTGAAGGACGGTAAGGAGGTGAAGGACGGTAAGGAGGTGAAGGAGGTGAAGGGTGGATGAGGCGATGAGATGTAGGATGGATGAGGAGTTAGTACGCTGCATCAAAAAGGTCGATTCGTTGAAGGCTGCTGTAAAGTCTTGAAGTCTCGGAGCTAGTCGTGTGGAGTGGGAAGTTGGTTGTGTCGGAGTGTATTCCTGTTGGTTTTGAAAGTTTTTCACACGGTGTCGCTGCTATTCCTTGTAAATAGCAGGATCTATACTGTGTTGTATGGATGTTTCGGTGGCATTTCTGTGCTGCCTCAGTCTGGTGCTGAGTCATTTTTGGTTATGGCACTTGTTAGCAACCTGTACCACTACTGTGGTACAGGGCATTACAATATTGATAAGTATACCAATTGGCTTTGAATCACTTCCTGATTCTATTTAGCTTTGTTCGTCTGTCTGCACATGTACTCTTGGGATCAAGTTACAGATCGCATTTGTTGTCCAATTGTCATAAATATTTTCCACAAACCACTTTTTAGGTTCAAGGACGAACGCTGTTGATTTTGAAAAAGTTCGGATCAGATTTAGACATAGCTCCCATATATATCATTCATCCGATATGGCCTTTAAGGGCAGTTTGGTCCGATCTTTACAAAATTTGGCAAGAGATGTTTTATTTGGCGTCTCCATACGAGTGAAGACTGCGCCTTTAAAGATCTATCCGCAAAGTTCATTTTTGGCAAACTCTTTCCGACATTCGGCCGGTATCTCACGAATAAATGCTTCAATGTGTAGTTTTCCAATGCATCAATTGAAGTCGGGTTGTCTGAATAGACTTCTAGGCGGCCAATTGACCGGTCTTGAACGTGACATAATATGTTCACCGAACTCGCCTCTCAATAAGTCCATTATAACGCGTGCTGTGTGGCACCGTCTTGTTGAAACCACATGTCATGCAAGTCAAGATCTTGTATTTTGGGCAAAAAAAAAGTCGGATATCATTTCACGGTAACGCTAACTATTCACAGTAACGTTACGATTCGCATCATCTTTGAAGAAGTACTGTCCAATGATGCCACCAGCCCATAAACCGCACCAAACTGTGACTTTTTATACCCTCCACCATAGGATGGGTGTATACTAATTTCGTCATTCTGCTTGTAACTACTCGAAATATTCGTCTGAGAACCCATAAAGTATATATTGGGTTGCCCAAAAAGTAATTGCGGATTTTTTAAAAGAAAGTAAATGCATTTTTAATGAAACTTAGAATGCACTTAAATCAAATATACTTTGTTTACACTTTTTTTCTAAAGCAAGCTAAAAGGAACAGATGATAACTGAGAGAAGAAAGAATGCAATTACAGAGTCACAAGCTGTGAAAAAATTTGTCAACGCCGACTAT
Source organism: Stomoxys calcitrans (assembly GCF_963082655.1). Lineage (NCBI taxonomy): Eukaryota > Metazoa > Arthropoda > Insecta > Diptera > Muscidae > Stomoxys > Stomoxys calcitrans. The sequence goes on from NC_081553.1 coordinate 204,293,413, forward strand.
ATGAAAAATTCGCAATTACTTTTTGGGCAACCCAATATATTCTTGATCGTCGTCATATTTTATGTCGATCTAGCCATGTCCGTCCGTCTGTCCGTCCGTCCGTCGAAAGCACGCAAACTTCCGAAGGAGTAAAGCTAGCCCCTTTGAAATTTTTCACAAATACTTCTTATAAGTGAAGGTCGGTTGGTATTGTAAATGGGCCATATCGGTCCATGTTTTGATATAGCTGCCATATAAACGGATCTGGGGACTTGACTTCTTGACCCTCTAGAGTGCGTAATTCTTATCCGATTGGGATGAAATTTTGATATCTAACAACTGTGCCGAGTATGGTTCAAATCGGTCCATAACCTGATATAGCTGCCATATAAACCAATCTTGGGTCTTGACTTCTTGACCAAAAGCAGGTTAAGTTAGATGATAGACTATATCTTGATATAGCCCCCATATGGACCGATCTGCTGCTTTACGATTTAAGGTCCATTAAACCCACATTTATTATCAAATTTCGCTGAAATTTGGCAAAATTTGTTGCATTAGGCTCATTAACATTCGTACCGAGTTTGCTTAAAATCGGTGTTGATTTCGATATAGCTCTCATATAGACCGATCTCCGGATTTAAGGTTTTGTGTTCATAAAGACGCATTTTTTGTCCGATTTCGTTTAAATTTGGCAAGTGACCATGCTAGGCTTTTCGACATCCGTGCCATTTATGGCTTAGATCGGTGTATACTTGGATAAAGCTGTCATAGAGACCAGTATTCTGTGTTACAAACTTGAACAGTGAGGTCAGTGCCTAGTTTGGTCCAAATCGGAACATACTTCGATAAAGCTTCTATGGGTTCATAAATATTGGGTTGCCCAAAAAGTAATTGCGGATTTTTTAAAAGAAAGTAAATGCACTTTTAATAAAACTTAGAATGAACTTTAATCAAATATACTTTTTTTACACTTTTTTTCTAAAGCAAGCTAAAAGTAACAGCTGATAACTGACAGAAGAAAGAATGCAATTACAGAGTCACAAGCTGTGAAAAAATTTGTCAACTCCGACTATATGAAAAATCCGCAATTACTTTTTGGGCAACCCAATAGTAGAGGCCACCGTAGCGCAGAGGTTAGCATGTCCGCCTGTGACGCTGACGCCTGGGGTTCGAATCCCCTCCTAATGCTGGCAATATTTGTAAGGTACTATGCCATGTAAAACTTCTCTCCACAGAGGTGTCGCACTGCGGCACGCCGTTCGGACTCGGCTATAAAAAGGAGGCCCTTATTATTGAGCTTAAACTTGAATCGGACTGCACTCATTGAGATGTGAGAAGTTTGCCCCTGTTCCTTAGTGGAATGTTCATGGGCAAAATTTGCATTTGGGTTCATAAATGATGCATTTCTCTCCAAACGATGACGAAAGTTGGTTAACGTATATAACCGAGGTGGTGGGTTTACAAAGTTCTGAATGCCTTTTTACTTGTTTATGGTCTCAAAGATCGCAAAGTCTCTTTGGTTAAATCGCTGGATTGAATGCAATCGAAAGCTGTGAGCAAACGAAGATGAGGTGGGATGAATGTTCGAAGTAGAACACAGACGCTCTATTGTCCATGGAGAAGATGCAATTAAGTGCAGTTACTGCGATCGCAACGCATGTCTCACATAGACATTAGAAGTGATGAAATTTGCCACTGGTGTCACAATAGGACAGTTTTCATTTCCTATGTAAATGCCCTGCACTATTCCAAAGCAAAACTAAGATACTGGGTTATTTTCTTCTGATGGAGCCAGGGGCATTAACTTAGTCAAATACAGGGCCTTCATCAAACCGGCAAAGTGGTAAGAGAAAGTGCATTCTTTCAGGATGGTCTACTCTTAAGAGAAGAGGAAGAGTTCACGAGGAATCACAAAGGGTCGCATGATGGCCTACACAGATGCTAAGACATCTAACCGTACCTATGTCTCTATATGACACACCATCTCGACTCGTTGGAAGGTGCTTTACCATTGAACTCAATTTGGCAGCACTCATTGGTATGAGTGGCGATAATTCCGCCACCGTTTGTGGACGTATTTTTAAGTTCCTTTATGATTTCCAATTACTATGCAACCAATCTTCATAAGTGATTCATCGGCAGCATAGTTCACAAGAACCATAAGTAAAATTCGAATCGTTCGTACCCCAATAAAAGTGTTTGCTATTAATCCTCTTAGTATTGGCTACCCACTACAAATCTTTTTTAACAAATTTTTCCCAATTAAACCTAAATGATTTTTTTCATTTTTTTCATCGCAACAAAAACCCTTCATATTCCCTATGAACGCCATACAATGGCGTAAAATCCATTTATTCGTATAATTGCTGGAATAATTTACATACAAACTTTATGGCAGTACTTCGTAGCGAACTGGCGATTGTTGTTGGGATTGTCAATAATTGAAAACTGCAATTCGGTGCGTATTGAGCTGCCAAAGTAAACAATTAAAAGCGATTTATTTATACAAATCACCAACAGCTGATCCATGTTTGCCATTTAATCATGGCCATAAATTAAAATAACAAAAATCCCCTTGAACCCATAAAACTGTCTGCATTGGTTCAAGCAAACCATTCGCTGCTGAGAGAGAAGGAGGAAAAACAAACCGAAAACACACACACACACAAATAACCGGCATAACATTTGACTAGCCAACTAAGTAACCACAACAATAGCAAAGGGCAAATAAAACAGAGCAACAGAAAAGGCCAAAAGGAAAATCGCATAAAAAACTAAAATTCGTTTTAAATCACATACCAAGCAAATGAAGTGAATGTGAATTGTCCAAATTGTAAATATTTATTGTTGCAGGGAGCATTGATCTATAGAAGCTCATAAAAAATTTAAAGTGATTGGAAAATTCTAATCGTAAAACCCTAGGTAAAACTAAACAATAGTAAAAACGGGTTAAATTCAGCCCTACCTGATTTGAGAAAATTACCAATAAATGAGGTTTTTATGGGCTTAAGACCTCAAATGCGGAGATTTGTGTACATGGCAACTTTATCTAAATATGGGTCTTTCTAGACCATATTTGTGCCGCATATTGGGAATCCTAGAGCGACTCACTATTGCAAGTTTCACCGATTTCGGGCAATAAATGCTGCAGATATGACCTTAAGGCAACAAGTCGCCAGTTTGGTTTATTAGCAGATTTATGGACTTGTAGCTAATGATTAGAATAGATGGATGAACCTTGACATAAGGGTACACCCCCGTGTCACCATAATTTCTTTTTTATGGGTCCTGACTGACAAGGGTTTGAACACGTCTGCTATGCGGACGATGTTTGAATACTTCTGAGCGAAAGGCGTCCCAATGAGCTATGCAGAAGTGCCGAAAGGGTCTTGCATACGACTGGGCCAGACCAATGTTAACCCAAACAAGTAAAAGCGTACTAAGTTCGCCCGGGCCGAATCTTATATACCCTCCACCATGGATCGCACTTGTCAAGTTCTTTTCCCGGCATCTCTTCTTAGGCAAAACAGGATATAAAAAAAAAATTTCTCTGCTACTAGAGCTATATCAAGATACGGTCCGGTTTGGACCACAATTAAATTATATGTTGGAGACCTGTGTAAAATGTCAGCCAATTCGAATAAGGATTGCGCCCTTTGGGGCCTCAAGAAGTAAAATAGAGAGATCGATTTATATGGGAGCTATATCAGGCTATAGACCGATTCAGACCATAATAAACACGTATGTTGATGGTCATGACATGGATCCGTCGTACAAACTTTCAGGCAAATCTGATGATAATTGCGACCCCTAGAGGCTCAAGAAGTCAAGATCCCAGATCGGTTTATATGGCAGCTATATCAGGTTATGTACCAATTTGAACCTTATTTGACACAGTTGTTGAAATGAAGAATAAAATACGTCATGCAAAATTTCAGCCAAATCGGATAGGAATTGCGCCCTCTAGGAGCTCAAGAAGTCAAGTCCCCAGATCTGTTTATATGACAGCTATATCAGGTTTTGAACCGATTTGAACCATATTTGGCACAGTTGTTGGATATCATAACAAAACACGTCGTGCACAATTTCATTCCAATCGGATAAGAATTGCGCACTCTAAAGGCTCGAGTAGTCAAGAGCCAAGATCGGTTTATATGGCCGCTATATAAGGTTATAGACCGATTTGAACCATACCTAGCACAGTTGTTGGATATCATAACAAAATACTTCGTGCCAAAATTCATTCAAATCGGATAAGAATTGCGCCCTCTAGAGGCTCAAGAAATCAAGACCCAAGATCGGTTTATATGACAGCTATATCAGGTTATGAACCGATTTGAACCATACTTGGCACAATTGTTGAATATCATAGCAAAATACTGCGTGCCAAAATTCATTCAAATTGGATAAGAATTGCGCCCTCTAGAGGCTCAAGAAGTCAAGACCCAATATCGGTTTATATGACAGCTTTATAAGGCTATTGACCGATTTGAACCATACTTAGCACAGTTGTTGGATATCGTAACAAAACACGTCGTGCAAAATTTCATTCCAATCGGATAAGAATTGCGCACTCAGAGGCTCCAGAAGTCAAGACCCAAGATCGGTTTATATGGCAGCTATATCAGGTTATGGACCGATTTAAACCATATTTGGCACAGTTGTTGGATGTCACAACAAAATACTTCATGCCGAATTTCAATCTAATCGGATAAGAATTGCGCACTCTAGAGGCTTAAGAAGTCAAGACCCAAGATCGGTTTATATGGCAGCTACATCAGGTTATGAACCGATTTGAACCAAACTTGGCACAGTTGTTGGATATCATAACAAAACACGTTGTGCAAAATTTCATTCCAATCGGATAAGAATTGCGCACTCTAGAGGCTCAAAAAGTCAAGACCCAAGATCGGTTTATATGGCAGCTATATCAGGTTATGAACCGATTTGAACCATATTTGGCACAGTTGTTGGATGTCATAACAAAACACGTCGTGAAAAATTTCGTTCCAATCGGATAAGAATTGCGCACTCTAGAGGCTCAAGAAGTCAAGACCCAAGATCGGTTTATATGGCAGCTATATCAGGTTATGGACCGATTTAAACCATATTTGGCACAGTTGTTGGATGTCACAACAAAATACTTCATGCCGAATTTCAATCTAATCGGATAAGAATTGCGCACTCTAGAGGCTTAAGAAGTCAAGACCCAAGATCAGTTTATATGGCAGCTATATCAAAACATGGACCGATTTAGCCCATTTACAATACCAACCGACCTACACCAATAAGAAGTATTTGTGCAAAATTTCAAGCGGCTAGCTTTACTCCTTCGGAAGTTAGCGTGCTTTCGACAGACAGACGGACGGACGGACGGACGGACATGGCTAGATCGACATAAAATGTCACGACGATCAAGAATATATATACTTTATGGGGTCTCAGACGAATATTTCGAGTAGTTACAAACAGAATGACGAAATTAGTATACCCCCATCTTGTGGTGGAGGGTATAAAAAAAGATGGAGGAAGAAACAGGGGGGCCAATTTAATGTACCACGTTACCTCAATAAAACGATTTCGATATCTGACAAGATCAAATATTTAGGTGTGATCTTTAAAAGGAAACTGAATTGGGAGTGTCAAATTCAGGGGCGTACAGAGAAGGCTAACGGCTTAGGCTTGCAAAGGGGCCTTAATATGAGGATAAGCCACTGGCTCTACAGGATCGTGATTAGACCAATACTTAGTCAGTATACAATGCTCAGTAGTTTGGTGGACTGCGACGGAGAAAAAGTGAAACGTTAGGATAATAAAGGGAAATTTTTAAGCTATTATCTTTGTGGCACCACTGGTTTAAACAGCTCACCCATGATTCGTATTTTGTTTCACTGTCAAACATCTTCAGTTTGGTATATAATTTAACCATAACTCGTCTTACAAACGAACAACGCGGGCAAATTTCATTGCGTGCTTCTTCCATTTTACGTCGAAGCTCCTTTTTGGGTCAATGGGTACGTAAATAAGCAGAATTGTAGTTTTTAGAATGAAGATCAGCCAGAAGCATTGTAAGAGTTACCAATGCTTCCAAAAAAGTCACAGTTTGGGGTGGCTTACGGGCTGGTGTCATCATTGGACTGTACTTCTTCAAAGATGATGTGAATCGTAACGTAACTGTGAATCTCACGGCGCTACCGTGGGATGATATCCATTTTTTTTTTTTTGTTTTGACCAAAATGCAAGAGCTTGATATGTATGAAATGTGGTTTCAACAAGATGGTGCCACATGTCACACAGCACCCGGAACAATGGACTTATTGAGAGGCGAGTTCGGTGAACATTTTATTTCACTTTCGGAACCGGTCAATTGCCTGCCTAGATAGTGCGATGTAGACTAATTTTTGTGGGCCTATGTTATTGTTCATGTCAATACAGACAAGCCCGTTACAATTGACGCATTGCAAGACAACATTGTAGCATTTATTCATGAGATAATGGCCGAAATGTGGGAAAGAGTATGTCAAAATTGGACTAAGTGGATGGACCATTTGAGTCGGAATCACAGTCAAAATTTGCATGAAATAATCTTCAAACAATAAATTTCATGACCGTGCTATCGATTCAAATAAAGATTTTATGAATTTTTACGAATTTTATGTGTTTTTTTTATTGAAAAACATTCCTATAGCTCTTAAAAAATCACCCTTTACAACAGGTTCAGAGAACATGTTCTCAGGGCATAGGCGGATCGATGAGGACCACGCCCACTTGGGCACTAGGGACATTCTAGATATCCGACCCATAGACATACAACTTAAGTGTGAGGCAGTCATTGCGGCTATGAGACTAAATGCGATGGGAGAATGGATAGAGGATAGGAGCAGATCATACCATAGAGGTATAATCGAGGCGAGACATGAATCAATATAGGGGCGTGGTATGGAAAACAGTTAAGGATTTTGTTAGTGGCACGGAATTTCTGACTCAGATTTTCTTTTCCGAGATTACTTTCAAGTATTTATAGCGCACATGGGCGGATTAATATCCGTACCCTCTTTTCAACCTATCCCAACCTAACCTGCCCGTTTACGAATAACAAAAATTGCAGCTTGTAAGGACTCAAGATGTCAAATCGGGAGATTGTTTTATATGGGAGCTATATGAGATTATAGACCGATTTGAACCGTACTTGGCACAGTTGTTGAAAACGCCACATGCTCAATTTCAGCCATCGGAGCTATATTAGGTTATAGACCGATTCGGAGCTTATTTGAATACAGTTGTTGGAAGTCATAATAGAAGACCGCATGCAAAATTTCGGCCAAATCGGACAAAAATTGCGGTCTCCAGGGGCTCATCGGCGATCGGGAGATCGGTTATTATGGCAGCAACGACCTACATCAATATTAAGTATCTGTGCAAAATTTCAAGCGGCTAGCGTTACGCGTTCGGCAGCTAGCTAGATCTACTCAGAATGTCGACACGATCAAGAATTTATATACTTTATGGGGTCTTAGATCAACATTTCGAGACGTGTCATCTAGAGCTCTACAAATTAAAATTTCAAAGAGTTATCTTTCTATCTCGGCATGCTGAAGGAGAGGGTAGATTGAGGAGGATCTTCGAGTACCTGATACCAGTACCGACTGGAGTGAGGGCATTCGCGATTCGTTTTCCTAAGAGGGACGAATGGTGGGCGGATGGTGTACTTGTGGAGGATAAGACCTCGATCCACACAGATGGCTCCAAGATGGAGTCAGGGACTGGATTGGGGGTCTACTCTGATTCACTCAATATCAGCATGTCTCTGAGACTGTCGGACGAGTGTACGGTCTTTCAGGCAAAGGTCTGTGCCATTGCAGTGGCTGCACAAGAAAATCTGATAAAGGGCTTACCGCCCTGCAAACTCAGAAATTATGTGGCGCCATACTGTCGCTCAAGGCCTTGGGGTCGAGGATAGTGAGGTCGAGATGCGTGGCTGACTGTTTGGAATCCCTGGATAGGCTCTGGGCCCACGATGTGACACTGATATGGGTTCCTGGGCATGAGGAGATTCCAAGAAATGAGTGGGCGGACGAGTACGACAGGAGGGGGGTTCGTCTGCGCCGGGCGAACCAGTCATCGGTCTTGACTACGTGTCATTTGTCGAGCTACTGAACACAGTAGATGGGATGGCCAGGGCGGCGTCGGTGGCGTAGTGGGACTCGGTAGATGGTTGCCGGATTGCGAAAGCGCTATAGCCGGTCATCGACCGGTGGATGATGGGAGAGTTACTGGCGTTCGATAAGAGGTCGATGAGTACTTTTACAGGGGTCATAACCGAACACTGTGACATAGGCCGCGTGGGAGCGCGAATGGGGATATCGCACAATGACTTCTGTAGAAGTTGTCTCGATGAGGATGAAGAGGAGACTATTGAGCACTTGTTTTGTTCTTATCCGGTTCTGCAGAGACGTAGGCTCTGCTTTCTGGGGAACCGTTTTTTCTGTGATCTAAGAAAACATGCAAACTTACCTCTGGTATCTCGAGGCTTGTTGAGGGAACAGGATGGTTCCGACGGGGGGTGCCACAAGCTCCAGCGTAGGTAGATCCGTGCATGTGTAGGGACGGGCGGTTATTTACCAACCCCCTCCCTCCCCCCCCCGCTCGGGTTTCTCCACTCCTACTGTCTTTTTCTTTTATTCGTGTATAACCTCTAGTACGAGATCTCACATTTTTATTTTCTTCCCTTTCTCTCCCTAGGGTAACACAATGAGCCAAACTGCCCTTTGAGTGAACTAAGCTTTGGTGGGCAACCCATTTAACCTAACCTATATCTACCCGTTCTCAAACGGTAGACTTTTTACTAGTTTTTTTTTATACCCTCCACCATAGCATGGGGGATATACTAATTTCGTCATTATGTTTGTAACTACTCGAAATATTCGTCTGAGACCCCATAAAGTATATATATTCTTGATCGTGGTGAAATTTTATGTCGATCTAGCCATATCCGTCCGTCTGTCCGTCCGTCCGTCTGTCTGTCTGTCGAAAGCACGCTAACTTCCGAAGGAGTAAAGCTAGCCGCTTGAAATTTTCCACAAATACTTCTTATTAGTGTAGGTCGGTTGGTGTTGTAAATGGGCCATATCGGTCCATGTTTTGATATAGCTGCCATATAAACCGATCTTTGGTCTTGACTTCTTGAGCCTCTAGATTGCGCAATTCTTATTCGATTAGAATGAAACTTTGCACGACGTGTTTTGTTATGATATCCAACAACTGTGCCGAGTATGGTTCAAATCGGTCCATAACCTGATATAGCTGTCATATAAACTGATCTTGGGTCTTGATTTCTTGAGCCTCTAGAGGGCGCAATTCTTATCCGATTTGAATAAATTTTGGCACAACGTGTTTTGTTATGATATCCAACAACTGTGCCAAGTATGGTTCAAATCGGTACATAACCTGATATAGCTGCCATATAAACCGATCTTGGGTCTTGATTTCTTGAGCCTCTAGAGGGCGCAATTCTTATCCGATTGGGATGAAATTTCGCACGACGTGTTTTGTCATGGTATCCAACAACTGTGCCAAGAATGGTTCAAATCGGTCCATACCCTGATATAGCTGTCATATAAACCGATCTTGGGTCGTTACTTTTTGAGCCTCTGTAGGGCGCAATTCTTATCCGATTTGAGTGAATTTTGGCACGACGTGTTTTGTTATGATATCCAACAACTGTGCCAAGTATGGTTTAAATCGGTTCATAACCTGATATAGCTGTCATATAAACCGATCTGGGATCTTGACTTCATGACCCCTAGAGGTCGCAATTATTATCCGATATGCCTGAAATTTTGTACGACGGATCCTCTCATGACCATCAACAAACGTGTTTATTATGGTCTGAATCGGTCTATAGCCCGATAGAGATCCCATATAAATGGTTCTCTCTATTTTACTTCGTGAGCCCCAATGGGCGCAATTCTTATACGAATTGGCTGAAATTTTACACAGGTCTCCAACATATAATTTAATTGTGGTCCGAACCGGACCATATCTTGATATCGTTTTAATAGCAGAGCAACTCTTTTCTTATATCCTTTTTTGCCTAAGAAGAGATGCCGGGAAAAGAACTCGACAAATGCGATCCATGGTGGAGGGTATATAAGATTCGGCCCGGCCGAACTTGTTTTTGTTTAATTCCATCCCACTGTGCGTTGCCAGATCTTGAAGCAAGCGGTTCAAAACATCAAGGGATACTTATGTCACAAGATCCACATGGGGTAGGGGCGCGTTAATGTGTTTTTACTTGTTTTTAATGACTATGACTAATTTTCATATTTGATAGTTTTTTGAACCCGAAGGTTTAACACAAAAGTGTAAAAAATATTAAAATATCCCTTCTCCAGGCAATAGACTTTCCGATAGCGGCAAGAGTTGAAAGAGAAGCAGTTTAAACATATCTAACCCACAGCACTCATAATTGTTGAAATAGTGTTATTAGCTTAATGATTGCTGTAATTTTTTTTTTTATTTTCTTTTAATTCCCTCATGGAAATACTTTTCGTTATAATGACGCAGCATTATCGCTGTAACAAATTAAATTTAATTGCCATATTACCCTACTGACCTATCAAATTTACATATATTTTCCATAGACTTAATTTATTCCTTTTACTCATTTCTCAGACGTGCTTGCCAGGACTATGGGTGGGTGGATTCGTGAAAGTGTTTTCGTGAAGGTGGGCCTGAAAGTGTGAGAGCTTTAGCGTTTTCGAACATGTACTTTGTCTGCTTTCAACGCAAATTAAAAAAGATAAGAAAATTCGCATGGCAAAACTTAAAAATGTAATTAATCGTGAACAGTTGGTTCAATAAAAGCTGCAACAAAATAAGGTCAACACAAACAACAGCAAGAAGCAATGACAGTACCAATGGCAAGCAGCATCATCATTATCATTAGCATCAGTATTGCCATGGAAAATAATGTTAGTCGGAAAAAATAATGATAGTCGAAAAAAAACAGAGCGCATCTCAAAAGCAACTGGAATTGTCCTATTTAACCCTTTTTAATACCTTAGTCCGAAGGACATGCCTCTCAATGACACCAATCTATAGAAAACGCAAATTGCAAATTTGTCTACTAACATTCTATTAACGAACAGGAAGCAAAGTTCTCAAATATCTATGAGAGCTGTCCAATTCAGCTCAATGTTAAGGGACCTGTTTCTTAAAGTCTAGTCCAAATAAGGTGCCGCAGGACGACACCTCTTTTGGGAAAAGTTTTAACATGGCATAGTACCTCACAAATGTCGCCAGCATTAGGAGGGCACAAACACCTCGAAAATGGTTTATGATGTACTCGCCAGGATTCGAACCCAGCCGTTCTTCATCATAGGCGGACATGCTAACCTCTGCTTCGCGTTGGCACAGCTTTGCCTACATTTCCGATATCAATATTTGTTTCAAGTTTGATTTTCATAAAGCAATTCGCCACAACTTCATTTTCTTAGCAAATTTCATCAAAATTTAATTCGTTAACGGCAACACTGATCATCCTCATTATCATCAAGAGCTGCTGTATCGCCATCATTGCCATTACCACGTTTCAAATTTAGCATCATCGTCATCACACTCGTCATCATTATTATCAACGCCTTCATAGTACGCTACAGCGAGGGATTTTCCACCACCAGAAAGCAGCCAACGTAAAATACGAAATGGAAACAGTTTTAATGCAATGGCTTAATGGCTATACCATCGAACTTATCGACAATTTAAGTGAAATGACTTGGCACGACGTGGTTTGGTCGCTATGTTCATTTCTGTCTGCGTTCGTGTATCTGAAACGATATCTGCATGTTTGTACGAGTGTTAGTACTTGAGCCCTTTTTTTCCGTGCAATTGTTGTTAGCTACAAGAAAAGACAAGCAAACAATTGCCTCGTAGACAAAAGAGAATTGAGAAATGCAAGGAACATTCGCCATGTATGCTGTATCATGTATTGTGGCGAGCATTGAACGTAATCGTGATAGTTAAGAAAACAAGAACATAGGATTCTAGAGAGAAATTAAAATTCTTAAAAAAGACTTTCAATCTTTACCCACATGCAGGAGTATACTGCAAATGCAAATTTTGAGGATCATGGGCAAACTTTTCACATATCAATGAGTGCTATCCGATTTAAGTTTAAATTCAAATGATAAGGGACCTCCTTTTTATAGCCAAGCCCGAACGGGGTGCCGCTTTGCGACACCTTTTTGAGGAGAAATTTTTGAATGATTTCTATGCATGGCATAGTAACTCTCAAATGTCGTTAGAAGAGGAAACCAATGTTGAAAATTTACCGATGTTCTTTCTAGGATTCGAACCCCGGCGTTCAGCGACATTGGCGGACATGCTAACCTCTGAGCTACGGAAGCCGGCCAAGGGCTTGCTAGGAAGTCTTAAAGATATTGGACACTATGTAGACCGTAGATCAGTAGCCTCAAATTGGCTTCCAAATCCGATGATAGTCCAATGGATCTACGGCGATAGAGACAAATGTGCAAAATTACAACACATTTTGAGAAAATGTTATTTTGTCATAGGCGGGCCCCTAAGTACCACGCCTACCATTACATTAGAGACTGTTCAGGATATACGGTCCATAGATACACAGGTTAAGTAGACGCAACTATTATATTTTGGAATACCTTTGGGACAAACCAATCCATTTTATTGGGGAGGAACTATTTTTATACCGACCACCGTAGGATAGGAGGTATATTCATTTCGCATCGAAATAGCAATTCCCGCCCTTACAAGTATATATATTTCGGATCGTCGAAAAATTCTAAGACGATGTAATGATCTACGTGCGTCTGTCCGCTCGTCTGTTGTAATCGCTCTACAGCCTTCAAAAATTAAGATATGGAGCTGAAATTTGGCACAGATATGTATTTTTGACGCACGCTGGTTAAGTTTCTGAACGAACCAAATCGGCCGATAAAGGATCTAAAGCCTATAAATGCTTTACTTTTTATTCGATTTCGCTGAAATTTGAAACAGTGAGCAGTTTGAAGCCTCCCGACATCTAAACCAAATATGGTTGAGATCGAACTATATGCTCACTGCCCCCCTTTGTGAGCATCTCTCATTCGTTGCCCTTCGGACCTGACCTTAAAAACCTAGCTTACATGTCGCTAGAGGCATACCCACAGATTCCAGTTTTCCTGGAATGTGTAGGGTAGTTCCTAGTCTCGCAATCTCGTCCGCTTTACAATTCCCTGGGATATCTCTGTGGCCCGGCACCTAGAACAGGTGAATTTTGAAGTGTTCAGCCATATCGTTGAGAGATCTGCGACAGTCGAGGGCGGTTTTAGTGTTTAGAAATACGTTCTCCAGGGATTTAATGGCTGTCTGAGAAGATATTTAAGCCAATTGTCGCTATGACATTATGTCTTAGCCATTCCACCCACCACTTCCTTAATTGCAAGAAACTCCGTTTGATACACACTACAGTGGTCAGATAACCTTTTCGATATCACCACTTCTAAATCCTTAGCGTAAACCCTAAATCCCATCTAGTTTAGTTTGGAACCATTCGTATAGAAGTCTACGTAACTCCACCACTTCCTTAATTGCAAGAATCACCGCTTGATACACACTGCAGTGGTCAGGTAACTTAGCCATTCCATCACTCCCTTAATTGCTAGAATCTCCGCTCGATACACACTGCAGTGATCAGGTAAACTTTTCGATATGACCAGTTCTTAATCTTTAGAGTAGACCCCAAGGCCCAACTAGTCGTCTAGTTTGGAACCATCGGTATAGAAATCTACATAACTTCTATTTCCAGGGATATCGTAGTTCCAATCGATTCTACCAGGAATAGTACTACAGTACTTTTTATCAAAAATCGGTTCAGGCAGGTTGTAATCCACACTGTCTCGAACATTGGACATTGTACCAAGGATAAAACAGTGTCCGTAGCCGCGACATGACTAAAAAGAAAGTTCCCTTAACCTCACGGCAGTGGTGGATGCAATTTGTCTAGCCACAATACCCTGAGGCATTAGATGTAGCATTAAGTTCAGTGCATCAGAGGGCGTCGTCCTCAGTGATCCACAAAAACAAGTCATCCTTTGGATCCGTTTGAGTATTGAACGATAGGTGGACTTTTGAAGCGCCGTCCACCAGATCACAACAACATATAGCATTAGTCTGATAACTGCAGTATATACCCAGTGCGTGAAGCGCGGTCTAATCCCACAAATTTTGCCAATAGCTCTTTTGCAGGTGTATAGGGCAAGATTTGCCTTTACTGCTCTTTCCAAAATGTTCGATATGAAGTTCAATTTCCTGTCCAGCAAAACACCCAAGTATTTTGCGCTTTCTGTAAATGCAACTTTCTCGCCTCCCAAGGAGACAGGTGCCCCTGTAGGTAACTTGTATTTCCCGCTGAAAAGAATTACTTCTGTCTTGCACGGACTTACGCCTAGACTACTTTCTGTTGCCCACTTCGCTGTTACACGTAAATCTTCTTGAAGTATATCTCTTAGAGTATTGGGAAACTTTCCCCTAACCGCAATAGCCACGTCATCATCAAAATGGGGGTTGTGAACCCTCCAAAGTTATGTGGCCCTACCTAGATTTGAAGAGGTCTAGCACATTGCTATCGTTAGCTAGAACAAACTTCTCAGTCATTATGTCCGTCATGAGCGGTCAGTGTCTGATCGAGGAACATGCTGATAGATCGAAGTTTGTACGTAAAGACTTTAGCAGAAGCTGTGAGGATGTCGAGAAGAAGAGACTATACAACAGCTGCTTGTGTGTGTGTGTCCCGCCCTGGCAGTCCGAAGGAGTTCAACTTAAGCTTCCCAATTATATAGGGACTTGTTTGATCTAGCGATTGTGATCATTCGCAAGTTGTTGGGCTCTTTAAAGCAATCTGAATGGTTCAAAGGCAGGAACTAGAACTTATAAACTTATAAAGTGATATGCCCTAATTCTTCTATATAAAATTTATTCATTATTTAGAAAACTGCAAAGACCAATCATTAACTCTGCATTCTAACATACAACAATCTCGACGCAATAAAAATGACATACAATCGTATACTCAATAACAACAAAATCACATAATTTCTCTTCTTGGAATTTATTAAAATTCAGCTACGGCCAACAACATCGCCTCATCAACTCCCTCAAAATTAATATTGAGAAATTCTTCAACATGCAAAACAACAATTGTTGGAGAAAACTTTTCAAATGTTTTGTCCACTGACAAACTTTTATTTACAACTATGCACAAAGAGGACATTTTAGCTGCAAATAAGAAAACAATAACAACATCAATAGCGAAGCCCCCTTCATGCCGACAATCGAAAAACTAAAATCCTGCAAATAAACAATATTGCTTCCATCAACCCATCCAACCAACCAACCAAACAACCATCCATCCATCCTCGCAAGACTATACAGAGTCAATAGGAACAAGTTTTTCATTACTTGAAACGCTGAAGTAAAGCAGCTGCGCTGTCGTTGTTATAGAGAGATGGAGACGAGAGGGGCTAGAACAAGAACAAAATTCCACTTAATACTGATTTATTACAACGGCTTCTGTTGAGACCTTCATTTCGAAATATTCAAAGTGAGGGTGAAGCAAAAATTTCAAAAGACAATGGAAATTCAAAAAAAACAAGTAAAAGCGTGCTAAGTTCGGCCGGGCCGAATCTTATATACCCTCCACCATGGATCGCATATGTCGAGTTCTTTTCCCGGCATCTCTTCTTAGGCAAAAAAAGGATATAAGAAAAGATTTGCTCTGCTATTAGAGCGATATCAAGATATGGTCCGGTTTGGACCACAATTAAATTATATGTTGGAGACCTGTGTAAAATGTCAGCCAATTCGAATAAGAATTACGCCCTTTGTGGGTCCAAGAAGTAAAATAGAGAGATCGATTTATATGGGAGCTATATCAGGCTATAAACCGATTCAGATCATAATTAACACGTATGTTAATGGTCATGAGAGAATCCGTCGTACAAAATTTCAGGCAAATCGGATAATAATTGCGACCTCTAGAGGCTCAAGAAGTCAAGATCCTAGATCGGTTTATATGGCAGCTATATCAGGTTATGAACCGATTTGAACCATATTAGGCACAGTTGTTGGATATCATAACAAAATACTACGTGCCAAAATTCATTCAAATTGGATAAGAATTGCGCCCTCTAGAGGCTCAAGAAGTCAAGACCCAAGATCGGTTTATATGACAGCTATATCAGGTTATGGACCGATTTGAACCATACTTGGCACAGTTATTGGATATCGTAACAAAACACGTCGTGCAAAATTTCATTCCAATCGGATAAGAATTGCGCCCTCTAGAGGCTCAAGAAGTCAAGACCCAAGATCGGTTTATATGACAGCTATATCAGGTTATGGACCGATTTGAACCATACTTGGCACAGTTATTGGATATCGTAACAAAACACGTCGTGCAAAATTTCATTCCAATCGGATAAGAATTGCGCACTCTAGAGGCTCAAGAAGTCAAGACCCAAGATCGGTTTATATGGCAGCTGTATCAGGTTATGAACCGATTTGAACCATACTTGGCACAGTTGTTGGATGTCATAACAAAACACGTCGTGCAAAATTTCATCCCAATCGGACAAGAATTGCGCACTCTAGAGGCTCAAGAAGTCAAGACCCAAGATCGGTTTATATGGCAGCTATATCAAAACATGGACCGATATGGCCCATTTACAATACCAACCGACCTACACTAATAAGAAGTATTTGTGCAAAATTTAAAGCGGCTAGCTTTATTCCTTCGGAAGTTAGCGTGCTTTCGACAGACAGACGGACGGACGGACGGACGGACGGACGGACGGACAGACGGACGGACATGGCTAGATCGACATAAAATTTCACGACGATCAAGAATATATATACTTTATGGGGTCTCAGACGAATATTTCGAGTAGTTACAAACAGAATGACGAAATTAGTATACCCCCCATCTTATGGTGGAGGGTATAAAAAACAAGAACGAGAACGACATAAACGACAAGATTGGAAAAATTTAACGACAAAACTGTAAGAAGGGGAACAAAAAACATCTGCACTACTTGAACTTAAAGGACAAAGAATTTATGTTTTTTTCCAACTAAACTTGTTTGTCATAGACAAGCCTTTGCATTATAGGGCTAATTAAGGGAAAAGTTATAAAAATGGGACATTTAAGAAAGAAATGTGAAATGTTCAGCTGGGAATTTAACACATAGGATCTTTATACCCTCCACCAAAGGAAGGTACATTTAATTAGTCATTCAAATTGCTACCTTGCAAGTATCAATCTAAGAACATATAATGTATTGGGTTGCCCAAAAAGTAATTGCGGATTTTTCATATAGTCGGCGTTAACAAATTTTTTCACAGCTTGTGTACAGAGTCACATTCATACATTCTTTCTTCTGTCAGTTATCAGCTGTTACTTTAAGCTTACTTTAGAAAAAAAGTGTAAAAAAAAGTATATTTGATTAAAGTTCATTCTAAGTTTTATTAAAAATGCATTTACTTTTAAAAAATCCGCAATTACTTTTTGGGCAACCCAATATATACCTTTGGGCCCGTCTATTACGCAGACGATATTAGAAAAAAAATCTAAGTGATACTCTGATAGAAAAACGACGTTATAAAATCATGCTCAATCCGTTTTTATGAACAGGCGCGGTTGAAAGTATTGTCACCATGCGGAAATGAACATCCAGCAGCGTAGTGAGAAGGCCATAGGCCACTGTGTACTGGCTCTGCAGGAGCCTGATTAGACCAACACTTAGCAAGTAAGAACGTGCTAAGTTCGGCAGGGCCGTATCATATATACCCTCCACCATGGATCGCATCTGTCGAGTTCTTTGCGCAGTATCTGTTTTTAGGCGAACAAAAAATAATCAATAAGGACGGAGGAGGAGTTATATCAAGTTATAGCCTGATTCGGGGCTCCAGAACTAAATTCTGGAGATCGGTTTATATGGGAGCTGTATCAAACTATAGATCGATTCAGACCATATTGCACAAGTATGTTGAAGGCCATGGGAAAAGCCGTTGTACAAAATTTGTGCCAAATCGGATAAGAATTGCGCTCTCTAGAGGCGCAAGAAGTCAAGATACCAGATCAGTTTATATGGCAGCTATATCAGGTTAGGTAGTGATTTGCGCCATACTTATCACAGTTTTTGGAAATCATATCAAAAGACCTCATGCAAAATTTTAGCCAAATCGGATGAGAATTGCGCCCTCTAGCGGCTCAATAAATTAAGATCCAAGATCGGTTCATATGGCAGCTATATCAGGTTATGGATCAATTTGGACCATACTTCGCACAAACTTTGGAAGTAATAACAAAACACCACGTGCAAAATTACAGCAAAGTCGGAAGTCAATCTCAAGAAGTCAAGACCCAAGATCGGTTTATATGGCAGCTATATCAGGTTATGAACCGATTTAAACCATACTTAACACAGTTGTTGGAAGTGATATCAAAACACTACATGCAAAATTTCAAATCGTCAAATAGGACGAGAATTGCGCTCTATAGAGGCGCAAGAAGTCAAGACCCCAGATCGGTTTATATGGCAGCTATATCAAAACGTGGATTGATCTGGCCCATTTTCAATCTCAACCGACCCACACTAATAAGAAGTATTTGTGCAAAATTTCAAGCAGCTAGCTTTTGTCCTTCAAAAGTTACCGTGCTTTGGACAGACAGACGGGCGGACATGGCTAGTTCGACTTAAAATGTCACGACGATCAAGAATATATATATTTTATGGGGTCTTAGATGCATATTTAGAGGTGTTACCAACAGCATGACGAAATTAGTATGCCCCCATCCTATGGTGGAGGGTTATACCCTCCTGCCAGTGACACAGTCTTGGATTACCACCTGAAAATTCATCCTACAGGGATGGATCAAAGCTAAAGGACAGAGAGGGACTGGGGATTTACATTGAGGACCCAGACTCTGAGATTTGTTTCAACTGCCTGACCATAACATGGTCCTGCAGAAAAAGATCAGGGCGATCATGGCATGCGTGAAGTGATTTGGTATTAATGCAAGGATGTTGATTGTGATAATTTTTACTGACAGTTAACTGGCCATTGGGGCTATAAAAATCTGGACGGTGACGTCACGAACAGTCTTGGAGTGTAAGAAAAAGATTAACATCTCGCTTGGATGCCAGGTCAAAACCGATTAAAGGCCCGGCCTTTAGTCCTGCAGGAAAAGATCAGGGCGATCATGGCATGAGTGAAGTGATTTGGTATTAATGCAAGGATGTTGATTGTGATAATTTTTACGGACAGTTAACTGGCCATTGGGGCTATAAAAACGTGGACGGTGATGTCACGAACAGTCTTGGAGTGTAAGAAAAAGATTAACATCTCGCTTGGATGCCGGGTCAAAACCGATTAAAGGCCCGGCCTGGGGACTGCTATCAACAAACACAACAGGCATGCGCAGCATTTCATGGCGACGAAGTCCGAGTTAATGTGTATAAATAAAGAGAAAAAGGTGCCAAGTCCGGGCTGTACGGTGGATGACCCATCAATTTCACCTTTTGGTCGTTCAAAAAGCCCCAGCTTCGAGCCGATTTGTGAGAGCTCGCATTGTCATGGTGTAGAATGATTCGTCTTGTCTTGTTCGTTTCTCGCAAGACTTCAGGCAATCATATTGTGGAGTACCACTCAGAATTGACCATCATATATTGCTCAAGCGGAACAGTCACCACATGAAAATTTTTACTTTTAAGAAACTAGCGACCATTTACTTTGAAGTGCTTCTTCCACGAAGAATTTTTGTTGGATTTGGCTCGACTTGGAATACCCACACGGTCGATTTTTTTTTTTTTTGGTTTTTTCAAGCTCATAAGCAAAGATCCATGATTCGCCACCTTACAAACGCATTTGGTACGCGATCGTTTTTTCTAACATATTTTCGCAGGTTAGTGCTGGTTGACTCGATCCTTTTTTTTTTTTTTTTTGAAGGACTGTCAAATTGTGTTAGGTGTACGATCGATCCGTAGAGCAAATATAGATTCAGATCATTACCTTGTTGCAGCAAAGGTTCGCACTCGTTTGAACTTGGAAAGTACGATCTGACACTGCACGGAAGCTCGCCATTGAAAAACTACAAACTACAGATGGCAGCGGCATAGTCCACTCGACTTACCCAACTGCTAGATGAAAGCATACCTTGTTCCGATGATATAATTTCGCAGTAGCAAACCAGTGCCCACTCCATGGAAAATGTCGCGAAATCCGTACCGAAAAAGAAACCCATGGTATAACCAAGATAGTCGAGATGCTACTGACGCCAAGAATGCCGCATATAGAGCAACCCTGCTATCAGTAGCAATGCGCCACATGAAGGACAGGTATCGGGAGAAAAGGAGAGAGGAGAAATGTCTATTCCGCAGAAAGAAAAAGGAAATGGAAAGACGTGAGTGTGAGCGAATTGAGATGTACAGGAGTCAGAATTATGTCCGGAAATTCTACCAAAGAATTAAACATCAAACCGATGGCTTTGGGGCAGGCACATCCTCCTGCAGAGACAAAGAAGGAAATCTTGTAACTGGCACAGATAGCATGCTGAGGAAACAACATTTTATCCAACTGCTTGTGTCCGACGTTGGCGGCGAAGAGGATACCGCGGAACCAATCTCTGATAATGGTATAGAATGTTTACCTCCCAGTCAGAATGAGGTCCAAGTAGCAGTGACCCGACTAAAGAACAACAAGGCAGCAGGAGCCGACGGGTTACCCACTGATCTATTTAAGGCCGGAGGCGACACGCTGATAAGGTGTATGCATCAGCTTATCGGCGCAATCTGGCTAGAAGAACGCATACCCGATGATTGGTACCTCAGCATACAATATCCCGTACACAAGAAAGGAGATAAGACGGAATGTGCCAACTACAGAGGAATAAGTCTCCTCCCCATCGCATACCAGATACTCCCGAGTGTACAAAGTGAAAGACTCAAACCTAAAGTCAATGAGATAATTGGGCCCTATCAATGCGGCTTTAGACCTGGTAAATCCACCCTAGACCATATCCTCACACTGCGCCAAATCCTGGAAAAAAAACCGTAGAAGGACAAATTAATACCTACCATCTCTTTGTTGACTAAAAAGCCACTTTCGATACCCCTTTGCGTTCAAAGGTTTTTCAAGCCATGCCTGAGTTTGGTAACCCTGCAAAATTTATAAGACTCTGCAGGATGACACTTGCTCAAACGCGTCCCTCAGTAATAATAGGAAGGAATCTCTCCGAACCATTCAATACCAAACGAAGTTTCAAACTAGGAGACAACCTCTCGTGTGATCTCTTTAATATCCTTCTTGAGAAGATTATACGAGATACAGATGTGAATATATGACACACTAATCACAAGAGAACGCATGCTACTCGCCTATGCCGACTATACCGACATCATAGGTCGGTCACCGGAAGTAGTAACTGCAGCCTTTGAAAGAATCGAAAGAGAGTAAGTGAAAATGGGTCTGGCAGTGAATGGAGATAAGACGAAATGGATGGTTTCAACTCCCAAAAGGCCTTGCACAACCGAGCAGATAAAGAAAATGGAGAAAGTTGGGAACCACAACTATGAGATAGTCAGTAACTTTATCCAACTCAGCACCGCCGTAACCGAAACGAATGACACCAGTTTTGAGATTAAGCGAGGAATAATACTGGCAAACAGATGCTACTTTGGACTAAGCAGGCAGTTTAGAAACAAAGCCACCTCTCGACAGACGAAGTTTACACTATACAAGAAACTGATACTACCCGTGCTGTTATATGGTTCTGAGGCATGGATACTTGTGAGAGCAGACGAGGCAGTGCTTGGAGTATTTGAGAGAAAGATTCTTCATAAAATATATGAACCAGTTTACGTTAATGGATAATATAGGCGACGTATGAATCACGAGTTGTATGACGATGAAAGCAAAGTAACACGCAACGGCTGCGTTGGCTACGAAACACGAGCTGTATGAGCTGTTTGACGACAAAAGCATTGTTACACGTATCAAAATACAACGGCTGCGTTGGCTAGGTCATGTTGTCGGAATGGGTGAAGAAGCTCCAACAAAGAAGTACTTTGTAGGCAAACACGATGGTACACGCAAACCTGGAAGACCAAAAGCCCGATTGAAAGATCAAGTGGTGGGAGACACTTCGAAACTTGGTGTCAGAGATTTTAGAATGAACGCAGAACTTCTCATTGGGCTTAAGAAGTTTCAGTTCTACATTTTCATGGGCACCCTAAAAAGTGCTCGAGAGATTCAAACTAATCTGCGACTGAGAGCAGATTTCAAAAAACTTAATAACTCAACGCACACACACGTTTTGGGTGCAAGGCCATAACGGAGTAAGGGGAAATGAAAGGGCAGACGATTTGGCGGTGTACGACTGAGAACTGCCGACAATAAATTTGGTTGGGAGTGGGCGAAACGATCGGTAGGACGGCGAAAATCCTATGGGGGAATCCGGATCGTGATAAGACGAGGCTATTACTGAAAGGAAGCAAGAAGGAGGTCAGCATAGCTATTGGTATCATAACGGGACACATAGGACTGCGAGCTCATTTATGTAAAATCGGTGCGGCAAGTGATAGCATGTGTAGGGCATACGGGAAAGATGATGAGACGTTGGAGCATTTCCTTTGTCATTGCCCGGCTGTCGCGTCCAACAGATACCGGTACTTAGGTGGAGACACAATATCAGAAATAAACCAACTTAGGGGAGTGGTATTGAAAACAGTTAAGGATCTTGTAAGTAGCAAGGAATTTCTAACTTAAAATTGTCTTTTAAGAGGTTACTTCCTAGTTTTTAAAACGCGCAACAAGCCGATTATTGGCTTAGGTGTATGTCCATAGTGGCATGGGGCGAATTAATATCTGCACCCTCTTTTCGACCTAACCTATCACATACACACCCCTACACCTTTACTTTACGTTATCGTTGCCTGGCGATGGTAGCAGAATGACTTGCTCCCATTTTCTATCCACTATCCCTTTGAGTCTCTTAGACGCAGTGGCTGCCTCAAAGCCAGTGAACTATTTTTGGAATTTCTCTCGAAAAGAGGTCCACACTACCCTCTAGCTTTCACCTATTCATGAAGCATTAACTTTCAGATGCGATATTCGAGTCCCTTTTGGCCTTGTCCCTGGCAACAGTACCTCACATTCGACCTCAAGTGTCATCTATCGCTACACGATCAGAAACCTCTTCCAATCCTTCCAAGCGTCATATCGTCGCCCGGATTTTACCGTGATTGTATGATCTGCTGCAATATTTTATACACTCTCCCATCGCCATAAGTCTCATAGCCGCTGTGGCAACCTCAGTGCGGGTGGAATATCCTTGGACTGAAGCCACATTTTGAGCCTAAGGGCAATCTCAGTACGCTCCTGGCAGTGGTGAATTCAGTTTAATTTCTTACCCAAGATCACTCCCAAGTATTGGACCTTGTCGGATATCGGAATTGTTCTGTTGAAATCTGTTCTTTGAGAACACGTACGCCTCAAATTGGACCACCTTCGCCTTCCTCGAAACGAGGAAGATCTTAGTCTTCCCTGGGTTTTGATCTTAGTCTTCCCTGGGTATTGGACCTTGTCGAATATCGGAATTGTTCTGTTGAAATCTGTTCTTTCAGAACACGTACGCCTCAAATTGGAGCACCTTCGCCTTTCTCGAAACGGGGAAGATCATAGTCTTCCCTGGTTTTACATTTAGACCCCTAGGTCTAGACCAGTCGTATGCCATCTCTCGATATTATCACCCTTAGAAGTAGTATAATATAGTCCACGTAGCAGACTGGTTCAAAACCAACCTCAGTGAGAACGCCTTTACATTGATCAACCAACTACTCCTTAGCGATAGAATATCTCCTGTGGGGAGCCCTGTACACTTTGTCCCTTTTTCTTATGCCATGGGACTCATTATTCATCCGCCTGTTCCTTAAAATATGATTTTTCCTAAGGAAATGGTCTAACGATGGGATCAGAGTGTGTGGGTCCTCACATTGCCAAAAGTGCATTCGATGTTAATGCATACCGCCAACGCACAGTGGGATAGAATCGAGAAAAAAAATAGTACAAAACATGCCTTCTGAGAACGGTTAGATAGAACTCTTTGAAATTTGAAAGAGTTATAACTGCTATCGAGATCTGGTGCAAAATTTCAAGGCCCTAGGTGGTCCGGGCGCCTCTTGACAGGCCGGTTTCCACCGATCTTCATTTCAAATGCACTAACTTCGTCATTCCATTTTTATACCCATCACCGTAGGTAAGGGGATATATTCATTTAGTCATTCTGTCATTCATTGCAACACATCGAAATATCAATTTCCGACCCTACAAAGTACCACGATTTAACGACGTCCGTGTGTCTGTCCGTCTATCCGTCCGTCTGTTGTAATCACCCTACAGGCTTCAAAAATTGAGATGTTGAGCTGAAATTTGTTACAGATACGTCTTTTTGATGCACTCTGGTTAAGTTCTTGAACGGGCCAAATCGGACCATATTTTGATATAGCTGCTATATAGACCGATTTTCCGATAAAGGGTCTAATGCCCATAAGAACATGAATTTTCATCCGATTTTGCTGAAATTTGAAACAGTAAGTCGTTTAAGCCTTCCCGACAGCTGACCCCAATATGGTTCAGATAGGACTATATTTAGATATAGCTACCAGATAGACTGATCTCCCGATAAGGAGTCTGAATTCCATAAAAGCATTATTTTTATACGATTTCGCTGAAATTTGCAACAGTGAGTTATTTTAAGCCTCCTGACATCTGACCTTACTATGGATTAGATCGGTCCATATTTAGATATAGCTGCCATGTAGACCGATCTCCCGATAAGGGGTCTGAAGGCCATAAAAACTTAATTTTTCATCCGATTTTGCTGAAATTTGCAACAGTGAGTTATTTTAAGCCTCCCAACATCTGACCTAAATATGGATTAGATCGGTACATATTTAGATATAGCTGCCATATAGACCGATCTCCCGATAAGGGGTCTGAAGGCCATAAAAACTTTATTTATGGCCTTCATTAAAACTTTATTTATGAAACAGTGGGTTATTTTAAGCCTACCGACATCAGATCGGACTATATTTCGATATACCTGCCACGTAGACCGATCTCCCGATAAAGGGCCATAAAATCTCAATTTTTTATCAAATTTCGCTGAAATTTGGAATTGTGCGCAGTTTTCTCAACATCCGACCCAAATATGGTACAGATCGGACAATATTTTGATGTAGCTGCCATATAGACCGATCTCCAGATAAGGGTCTGAAGCCCATAAAAGCTTTTTTTTGTTAACCGACTTCGCTGAAATTTGAAACAGTGCGTAGTTTTACGCCTCCTGACATAAGACTCAAATATGGTTCAGATCGGACTATATTCAGATATAGCTGCGATATAGGCCGATCTGCCGATTAAGGGTCTGAAGCCCATAAAAGCTCTATATATTACTCGATTTCGTTAAAATTTGAAACAGTGGGTAGTTTTAGGTCTCCCGACGTCCGTCCCAAATATGGTTTGTATCGGAGAAAATTTAGATATAGCTTCCATACAGAGCGATCGGCCGATAAAGGGTCCAAAGCCCATAAAAGTTTTATTTTTTCCGATTTTGCTGAAATTTGAAATAAAAAATTCAACAGTTACTTATATATTTATTAGACCTCTCAATGTCCATGCGGAATTGCATAAGTTATCCAATTTTCACCAGATTGTGGCGAAAGGGGGTTTACATATACGCCCGAGGTGATGGGTATCCGAAGTTTGGCCCGAACTTAATGCCTTTTTATTGTTTATAACTCGAAATCTCTCTATTCTAGATCATATTTGCCATTGATGTCTTGTGGTCTCATACAATTTACGTCTCCACTAATGCGCAATATATGAGTCGTTCGTTTAGAAAGACTTCGCTCTCTCGTTAGGCGGACAGACCGAAGAAAGGGGTGCATAGATCGATATTTGAGGGTATGACGCATAAGTTAGCAAATCCGACAGCACTCATTGATATGAGAGGAGTATCTGCGCTGGTTCTTAAAGAAAAGTTCTTCGGAAAATATGACTTAATTGAAATAATGAGATTAGTTCATCCACCATTCTATGTTGGTAGAGATTCAAAAAAAATCCCTTTTGGAGCTTTCAAACGCATTGTGCTGCAAACCCTTCCCCTACTTTTTTTTTCAAAGTGAACTCAGCGAACAGCAATCAAACCATGCTACACATAGAGCGCATAAACGTTTATGCAAAAGAAATAAAAAGGCCAATGCGAAAAGAAGGAGCAGCAAAGATGCTCTTCACTCAACTAAAAACTAACGACAACTTGTCATAAATTAATTGCATATCAGTGTAATTATGAAACTTTGACATACTTTGTGAATGATGAGCAGAAATTCATCAACATATACCAACAAACGCTTACACGCATATACACCCATAGGCAAACATCAATTGAGACTTGCAGCATAGAGAAGTTCCTGGCTCTTTAACCATTATGCAGTAGCAGTTTATTATTAGAGCGCATAAAAAGGAAAAAGGGAAAAAGCGTTAAGAAGTTACAGGACTTCTAGGAGTTGAATAAACTAGAGGAATTCCAAGAGTCCTTAAAGTGTTGGCAACTTGATAAGGCTATGTTTTAGTTATAAAAAGTTTATTCCAAGATGTAAAAAATATAGGAACAACCTTTGTCACTACTAAGGACTACAATTTTAGTAAACAGATGTGATATTCATGGCAATTTAATCTAAAACAAGTAAGAAGGCGTTAAGTTCGGCCGGGCCGAACTTTGGATACCCACCACCTCGGGTATATATGTGAACCACATTTCGTCAAAATCCAGTGAAAAATGCATACTTTATGCCCCATAGCAGCTCTATAGATATCATCCGATTTAGACCAAATACTTATAAATGCCATATAGACCGAGAGATCGGTCTATATGGCAGCTATATCCAAATCTGGACCGATCTGAGCCAAATTGAAGACAAATATCGAAAGGCGCAGCACAAGTCATTGTCCCAAATTTCGGTGACATCGGACAATAAATGCGCTTTTTATGGGCCCAAAACCTTAAATCGAGAGATCGGTCTATATGGCAGCTATATCCAAATCTGATCAGATCAAGGCCAAATAGAAGAAAGATGTCGAAGGGCCTAAGGCAAATCACTGTCCCAAATTTCAGCAAAATCGGATAATAAATGTGGCTTTTATGGGCCTAAGACCATAAATCTGAGGATCGGTCTATATGGCAGCTATATCCAAATTTAGACCGATCTGGGCCAAATTGACAAAGGATGTCGAAGGGCTCAACGCAACTCACTGTCCCAAATTTCAGCAAAATCGGATAATAAATGTGGCTTTAATGGGCCTAAGACTCTAAATCGGAGGATCGGTCTATATGACAGCTATATCCAAATCTGAACCGATCTGGGCCAAATTGACGAAGGATGTCGAAGGGCCCAACGCAACTCACTGTCCCAAATTTCAGCAAAATCGGATAATAAATGTGGCTTTTATGGGCCTAAGACCCTAAATCGGCGGATCGGTCTATATGGGGGCTATATCAAGATATAGTCCGATATAGCCCATCTTCGAACTTAACCTGCTTATGGACAAAAAAAGAATCTGTGCAAAATTTCAGCTCAATATCTCAATTTTTAAAGACTGTAGCGTGATTTCAACAGACAGACGGACAGACGGACGGACATGTCTAGATCGTCTTAGATTTTTACGCTGATCAAGAATATATATACTTTATAGGGTCGGAAATGGATATTTCGATGTGTTGCAAACGGAATGACAAAATGAATATACCCCCATCCTTCGGTGGTGGGTATAACAATATCGACGAAGTTAAGACAAACTATGACTAGATAAAAATCTTCATATGATATGATATGTTACATTTTCGTCATGCCTTTCGGCGAGGCCCAGTACAATCCCATGGCATCCGGTTGTACGCACCAGATTGACCCGATGGAATCCTTCATCGGTAAGGGTACTTTTCAGTGTACTTTTTTCATCATAGGAGAGCCACATCCCGAAGTGTCTTCTCCGCACGCTTCTGGTCCGTGCCGGGATTGAAAAGAACCCCGGAACCCTGGTTCTGTTCGGTTTGCCAGAACCGCCTCTTTCATCAGTCGATGTCGGTGAGGTATAACCGATGTAGGGAGTGGGTACATTTCTGATCTTATTCTGGCCTTACATCACTATCGGAGTATAGTCACACTGAATATGTTCTCTATGTGCGAACATAGACAGCTGTGGGTCACAAGCGTCGTCATCGTCGCCTTCTGCGTCCTTGTCGTCGGACTATGTGACCCCCCGGCCTCTCCCGTGCGGCAATATACGTAACAGCAGCATCCCAAACCCAATATTTCCAGGCCAGTCCAGGGAAATGTATCATTTTTGATATTGAATTGCAATGGTCTTCGTGGCAAGATCGACGAGATTGGGGATTTATTGAGTCTGAAGTAGCGATTCAGGAGATAAAGCTGACCAGCACCTGCAGCTTGGACAGCTGTCACGGATACAATGTGCTACGTAAGGATCGCTCTAGCAATGGAAATGGGGGATTGGCCTTCGTGATACACCATTCCGTGCAGTATAGACCCATCACGCCTGCGACTAGCGCTAGTGACCCCTACATGGATTTCATGGGGATAGCAGTCAGGTCCAGCACTGCCGAGATAGAGCTATACAACGTTTACATACCGCCGTTTGGTAGCTGTCTCCCAATTAACGGCCAGGCTTACTAGCCCGACATACGTGGGCTTCTGCAAATGCAAATTTGCCCATGAACATTCCATTAAGGAACAGGGGTGAACTTCTCACATATCAATGAGTGCAGTCCGATTCAAGTTTAAGCTCAATGATAAGGGAACTCCTTTTTATTGCCGAGTACGAACGGCGGCAGTGCGACACCTCTTTTGAGGAAAAATTTTATATCGCATAGTACCTCACAAATGTCGCTAGCATTGGGAGGGGATAACCACCGCTGAAAAGTTTATGATGGCAGGATTTGAACCCAGGCGTTCAGATTCATAGGCGGAAATGCCAACCTCTGGGCTACGATAAGCTTCTATCTGGCCATAATCGTCTGAGACTTTAATGCGTATCACGTTTCAAGGCATTCCCCCTAGGTAATGACCAGCGGGGCATAGCTTTGGCAGAGCAGATTAAAGGCTCCACGTTTTGCACGGTGATTGAGGATGCCCCCACTAGGATTACTAGGAGGTGTAGCAACCAGGTGTAGAGCCAGATATTTCCATTGCATACCCTGATCTACTGAGTGCCGTATCCTGGTAAGCCGCCCGACTTCGTAACCTCTGAGCCCTGAACGTTGATTAATCAAAAGAAAATCAATTGGGTCGGTCGCTTCAGTGAACTAATCCCAATCGCCGCTTCCGTGAACTGACCCCCCTTTAATATGCTACAATAGTTGCCGAGAGGAAATTCCGAGACATCACTAACACAGCAGCCGCTCGCTTTATACCAGCCGGTCGTATAGCCCAAGTGCGGCCCAATTTCCCGTTGCAGGCAGTGATACTCGCTGACCAATGTGATGGGATTCGTTGCACGGACCCCAATAACCCCAGAATCAGCGAGCTCAATCGGGAAATAAACAGGGTTGTCAACGAACATAGGCAGAATGTGTGGCTGGAACACTTCGGGCAGTATAACTTAGGCACCGGTTTAGGCAAGTTGTGGTCTATTGTTAAGCTACTCTCGAACTCCAGTAGACGAGACCTCAGTCACTTTTGGCGATGTAACCGTGACTGTCCGAAGAGATGCGCCATGTTGTTCAACCGTCAATTTATTGTCATTCCGAGAGTGACAAGGCTAGGAGGAGAGTCATTCGTTGTATCCGTGGTCTCTGAGCCGAAGAGCAGCCATCACAATTTACCGTGGACAAAATTTAGAATGTCTTTCTTAGAGATTCCTTCGGGGCCTAATACCTTGGATGGCGCGTATTAGGCCCCGACGGAATCTCTACGCTGATGCTGAAGAATCTGGATCAATCTGGAGTCGAGTAGCTTACGACTGTCCTCAACCTCTCTTTGAACACTCTTATAGTACCCGATGTCGGGAAGATGGACAGAGTGATCCCGCTACTGAAGCCTGTGAAGGATCCGAGTAAGGGGGAGTCATACAAACCGATCTCTCTTCTCTCACCAGTAGCCAAGTCGCTTGAGGGACTACTCCTCCCGAGCCTCGTTGGAGAATTTCCATTCGCCGATCATCAACATGGATTTCGAAGACTGCATAGCACAAAAACTGCTCTGCAATACATATACAGTGGCTTCAATCAGCCCAGGCCATGTGATAGGACAATCCTCGTGGCATTCGACCTATCGAAGACATTCCACACGGTCAGCCATGCCAAACTCTTTGAGGACATCGACAACAACATGTTCCTCCAGCCAGGCCAGCCAGCCAGAAACGCTGGGTCGCGAATTATCTGTATGGTCGCCAGTCATTTGTGGAATTTAGGGATAAGAACTCTAACCACCGTAGAGTGAAACCGAGTTCGCCAAAACGGTCGCCAGTCATTTGTGGAATTAAGGGATAAGAACTCCAACTACCGTAGAGTGAAACCGGGAGTTCCCCAAAACGGGGCACTTCGGCACTGTTTAACCTTTACCTACCCTCCATTCAACCGCCTCCAGACGGCATAGAAATCGCATCATATGCGGACGATTGTACGATCATGGCATCAGGCCCCCCACCCAATGATGACACCTGCGATAGATTAAACATTTACCTCAACGAGATTGCCTCTTATTTTGCTGCAAGAGATCTGAAGATATCTGCCACCAAACATTCAACCACATTATTCACTACATACACCCATGAGGTGCTTAGGGAGCTGAAAGTGGTGGTCAACGGTGTGACAATTCCGACCATCATGTGTTCCAAAATACTTGGTGTCACATTTGACAGCTCTTACAAATTCTCCTCAGGGCGCCCCGGTAGCCTAGTTGCTAGAGTGCCTGGATTACCAGTGCAGGGGTCGCGGGTTCAATTCCCTCGAGAAGCCTTGGTCTGTCGCTGCTGTGGTATCACAAGGACTGACTGTAAAGGACTGCCACTCTTACCTAACCTAACCCTACAAATTCTCCTCATATGCCACAGCAATTTGCGATAAAGTCAAATGTGGAAACAAGGACGTCAAGTCATTTGCCGGCAGCACTTGGGCCGTGCTGACAAAGAAAGCTTGTTGACAATGCAATTGGTCGGTTTGTGGTTTGTTATGCAGTGCCAGTGTGGTACCGTCAGCTCTGTGACACGCAGTAGAATAATATACAGATCTGTCCGAATGTCGCCCTTCGAACTGTGACGGGCTGTGTCCTCAGTTCTCATGTGGACCACCTCCATCAGGCGACAAAGATCCGTGCGAAGACATAACTACATGCTGTCGTGCGAAGACATAACTACATGCTATCTAAGCAATACCTTCTGAGCTATTATCGCAGAGACCATCCAAATCATTATCTTGCGTTTAGGTATTCACCGCCCAGAAGCCTTAAGCTATGGCTACATGATCTAGAGCACGAGGTCCAGCGCTACAAGAGAGAACCTCTAGATCAAGCGGCGTATCAAGTGGCCCTAGACAACTTTCACGCAGACCTGGTAGCAGATGCGGTGAATAGCCTCCGGGTGAATGTGGTCCTTGGAGTACGACCGCCTCCCATTGCACCTGAAGAAATTGACCTCCCTCAGAAAACCAAAGTAATTCTGGCTCAATTACGATCTGGCAGATGCAGCCGCCTCAATTCCTACAGAGCAAGAATTGCTGCAAGTGTGAAGGATGTATGTCCCGATTGTGACCAGGGACCACACGACATATGTCGCCTGTTTAACTGTCCAGCCAGACCCAGATCCTTTTGGACGCACCCCATTTTAGTCACAGAGTTTCTGAATCTGGACACTCAACAGAATCAAACGGACGAAAGATAGAACACAACACACTGCTACAACAACAACAACAATCTCTTTTATAGGCTGAAGAAATTAAAGAAGATATGACCCACATATGATCCGACCATATACCGTTTTCGGCAGGGCATAGTTGAAAGTTCTTAGACAACTCATTTTTGCAAAAGAAAAAATTTACAAAAGTTGGATCTATACCAAACTTCAGCTTGACATCCATTGCAATCAAAACCACAGCTTGATGATAAGTGACGGACGGACAGAGACACCAACAACAGGAAAGAAAAAAGATATTGCGACAGCATGGCGAGGGTACAGCGCAATCCTTTAAAGAAAGGTATTGGGTTTTTCAAAAAATCCGCAATTACTTTTTGGGCAACCCAATATATTACAATAACTCAAGCTGAAATTCAAGTGTGTTTACTTAAATTGGCTCTGTTTTTTCCAATGTGCTTGAAAATCACTTTCAGTCAACCATATCACTGCTCAGTTTCCAATTTTTTTTCTTTTTTGGTTTTCCTGTTTTTGTTGCACGGAATCACTTGTGATTGCAATCTTATAGACTCATAGACATAGACAAAGTGATAACTGAGTACTAATATTCCTCTAAGAACTTTAAGGCAGCGTTTACTTTTTTTTTTTATTCTGCCTATTCACAATGACATGCCATGAATACAAAATTACCCTCCACCATCGTTCCTCGCAAATAATGACTGCCAATGTGAACAAAAGCCAAAGCCTTTTTTTTCTCAACAGCTGCCGATCAAGATGCGAAACTACAATTTCCTCTTATATGATATGCTGGTATTTTCCCCCCGCTTTAGTCTTCCTAACGGCCGCAAAATGGGTTTTTCGTTTACATTATGAGCAAAGTGATATTGAAACACTTGTTAATGATTCACCAGCATATGACAGCGGTGTCAGATAAATGTAATGTGATTAAGGAAACTGAAATGCCAGTTCATGGGAGGTTTCAATATTTTATTTAATAGCAATAACGTGGTACTTACCTATGTTGAAGATTGAAGCTGCAAGTAAAGTGAAAGAAAATAAAAGTTAATAAAATTTTTCTGTAATAAAAAAAGACAAAAAATTTTCGTAAAATGTTCTTTAATGAAAACAAGTAAAAAGGTGTTAAGTTTGGCCGGGCCGAACTTTGGATACCCACCACCTCGGGTATATATGTAAACAACCTTTCATCAAAATTCGGTGAAAATCAAAATATGTTCCGATTTGAACCAAATACTAATAAGTACAGTAGCTATATCTAAAAATTAGCCGATCTGAACCATATACGACACGGATGTCGAAAAGCCTAACATACGTTACTGTGTAAAATTTCAGTGAAATCGGATTATAAATGCGGTCTACATGGCAGCTATATCCAAATCTGGACCGATTTGGGCCAAGTTGCATTAAAATGTCAAAGAGCCTAACACAAAGAAATGTCCCAAATTTCGGCGAAATCGGACGATAAATGCTTCTTTTATGGGCCCAAAACCTTTAATCAAGAGATCGGTCTATATGTAAGCTATATCCATATCTGGACCGATCTGGGTCAAATTGAAGAAGGACTTCGAAGAGCCTGTCACTGTCACTGTCTCAAATTTCAGCGACATCAGACAAAAAATGCGTCTTTTATGGCCCCAAAACCTAAAACCTAGATATCGGTCTATATGGCAGCTATATCCAAATCTGGACCGATCTATGCGATATTGGAGAAGTATGTTACGGGGCTTAACATAACTCACTGTCCCAAATTTCGGCGACATCAGACAATAAATGAGCATTTTATGGGCCCAAAACCTTAAATCAAGAAATTGGTCTATATGGCAGCTATATCCAAATCTGGACCGATCTTGGTCAAATTGACGAAGGATGTCGAAGAGCCTAACACAACTCACTGTCCCAAATTTCAGCAAAATCGGATAATAAATGTGGCTTTTATGGGCCTAACACCATAAATCGGAGGATCGGTCTATAAGGCAGCTATATCCAAATCTGGACCGATCTGGGCCAAATTGACGAAGGATGTCGAAGGGCCTAACAAAACTCACTGTCCCAAATTTCAAGAAAATCGGATAATAAATGTGGCTTTTATGGGCCTAACACCATAAATCGGAGGATCGGTCTATATGGCAGCTATATCCAAATCTGGACCGATCTGGGCCAAATTGACGAAAGAAGTCGAAAGGCCTAACACAACTCACTGTCTCAAATTTCAGGAAAATCGGATAATAAATGTGGCTTTTATGGGCCTAGGACCCGAAATCGGCGGATCGGTCTATATGGCGGCTATATCCAAATCTGGACCGATCTGGGCTAAATTGACGAAGGAAGTCAAAATTTCTCAAATTTCAGGAAAATCGGATAATAAATGTGGCTTTTATGGGCCTAGGACCCTAAATCGACGGATCGGTGTATATGGGGGCTATATCAACATATAGTCCGATATAGCCCATCTTCGAACTTAACCTGCTTATGGACAAAAAATGAATCTGTGCAAAATTTCAGCTTAATATCTCTATTTTTAAAGACTGTAGTGTGATTTCAACAGACACACGGAAGGACATGTCTTGATCGTCTTAGATTTTTACGCTGATCAAGAATATATATACTATATGGGGTCGGTAATGGATATTTCGATGTGTTGCAAACGGAATGACAAAATGAATATACCCCCATCCTTCGGTGGTGGGTATAAAAAAGTGAAAAGGCATTAAATTCAGTCTGGCTGAACTTTGTATACCTACCACCTCGCATATGTATATTAAACACCTTTCGTCCCAAAGCAGCTATATTGAAATATTGTCCCATACCGACAAAACTCGGCACGGACGTTGAGGGGTCTAACACCATTCACTGGTAATGACGTCAAAACAGAATATTGGTCAACATAGCAGCTTTGTCTATATATTGTCCGATATCCGCCATATTCTTCCAAATTTATTGAGGGCAGTCTTCTGGCCTATCGGAAGATTCTCTAAAAACAAAATTTTAGTAAAATTTTCTATAGAGAGAAAATTTCAGTAAAACTTTCTCTGGAGACAAAATTTCAGTACAATTTTCTCTGCAGAGAAAATTTCTGCAGGGAAAATTTCACTGAAATTTTCTCTAATGGCAACATTTCAGCAAAATATTCTCTTTTTTTTTCCTAAAGACAAAAATTCAGCGAAATTTTCCTCAAATACAAAATTGTAATAAAATTTTCCCTAAAGACAAAATTTTAGTAAAATTTTCTCGTTAAGTGAAATTTGAGTAAAATTTTCTCTTAAGGTAAAATTTTGCGTGAAGTTTCCTCTAAAGACAAAATTTCACTGAAACTTTTTCTCTACGGACAAACTTTCAATGGAAATTTCTTTTAACCCTAATTTTAGTGCAATATTTGTATACCCTACACCACTACTGTGGAACAGGGTATTATAACCCAAAAGTAAGAGAGATAGACCCATTGATAAGTATACCGATCGACTCAGAATCACTTTCTGAATCGATATATTGGAGCTATGTCCGTTTGTCTGTCCGTCCGTCTGTCTGTCTGTCCGTCTGTCTGTCCGTCCGTCTGCCCATGTTAATTTGTGTACAAAGTAAAGGTCTCAGTTTTCATCCGATCTTCTTCAAATTTGGAACAGGCATGTTTTTCGGCCCAGAGACGAAGCCTATTGAAATTGAAAAAAAATCGGTTCAGATCTAGATATAGCTCCTCTATATATGTTCGTCCGATTTTCAGTAATAATGCAAGAAAATGATCAATTGTTAACCGATTCTTTCGAAATTTTGCAGAAAGAATTTTTTTACAACACTCCACATTACTGGTGAATTTCATGGATATCGGTCCAGATTTAGATATAGCTCTCATACATATATATCGCCCGATTTTTACTCCTTGAGCCACTGCAAGCACATTTATTGGCCAATCTTTCCAAAATATTGCCCAACGCTTTCCTCAACGACTACCACAATATATATAGAGTTTGGTCAAAATCGGTTCAGATTTAGATATAGCTCCCATATATATGTTCGTCCGATTTGCAGTAATATTGCAATAAAATGGTCTTTTATTAACCGATTTTCTCGAAATTTCTCGATTAAATCTAAATATTACTGATGAATTTCATGGAAATCGGTTCAGATTTAGATATAGCTCCCATAAATACGTTCGGCAGATTTTGGGTAATTTGCCATAATGTTGTCATTTGTCAACCATAGTTTTTACAGTTTGAACATATTTGCTCGCCGAGGTCCATCAAAATTGGTTCAGAATTGGATATAGGTCCCACAATGTACTTATAGAGTAGGTGTAGGGTATTATACAGTCGGCACCGCCCTACTTTTGTCCTTCTTTACTGGTTTAAGGCATAATTTTGAGAATTTTTATTCAAAAACAAAATTTCAGTGACATTTTTTTCTCCAAACACTAAAGTAAAATTTTTCTTAAGGACAAAAATTCGGCCCAATCCCAAACCCCATACAAAATTTTTATTAAATTTTCCCTAAAGAAAAAATTTAGTAAAATTTTCTCTAAACTTCATATTTCAGTGAAATTTTCTAAAACGCCAGATCTCGGAGATACGTACGCCATAAAGTGGCATACAAAATTTCGCTTAAATTTTGTATGCCACTTTATGGTACCCCAAAAACACGAAATTTGTATAAAATTTTTGGTCCAATAACCTGGGGGGACGCCCCATCCCAAAACCCACCCGGGCGGACATGTTTACCGATTGGGACAATATGGGTATCACATGAAAGATATTTAAGAGCAGAGTACGAACTTGATATACAAAATTCGCCCAAAGTGTTCGGGGTGGTCCCCTACCCAAAAAAACCCCCCAACAGGACTCACTCACCGCTTTGGGCAATATGGGTATCAAATGAAATTTATTTAAAAGTAGAGTACAAATCTGACAAATTTTGCCCAAAGTGT
This sequence comes from Stomoxys calcitrans, assembly GCF_963082655.1. Lineage (NCBI taxonomy): Eukaryota > Metazoa > Arthropoda > Insecta > Diptera > Muscidae > Stomoxys > Stomoxys calcitrans. Next base: position 204,330,326 of record NC_081553.1, read on the forward strand.
TTGGGGGGGTCCCCCACCCAAAAAAAAACCCCAACAGGACTCTTTCACTGCTTTGGGCAATATGGGTATCAAAGGAAAGGTATTAAAAGTAGAGTACAAATCTGACATAAAAATGTATCCCTAGGTGTCTGAGGGGCTACCCACCCCCCAAAAACACCCCGCACGGATATATTTACCGATTGGGACAGTATGGGTATCAAACGAAAGGTGTTTAAGCGTAAAGTACGAACTTCATATACAAATTTCGCCCAAAGTATTCGGGGGTCCCCCACCCCAAAAAAACCCCCCAACAGATCTCTTTTACCGCTTTGGGTGATATTAGTATCAAATGAAAGGTTTTTAAAAGTAGAGTAAAACTCTGACATACACATTTCTTCCTTGGTGTTTGAGAGGCCAACGTCACAAAATGTGTATCATGCGAAAGGTCTTTGGTAGTTGACTACGAATCTTGTATACATATTTTTGATAGAGTCTGGGACCGGCCCACCCACTAAATACCCTTGTTGCGATCTTGCTTTTACGAAATCTAAATGCATTAGATAAATAAAAAAATTATATATACGATAATAATGGGACATTATCTTATACTGCAGAGCTCGTACGTAATTATAAAATAATGGTAATTTTAATAGTTCTTGTTAAGCTTTTGAATTTTCCTTTTTAAACTAAATTATTTGATAAATCGTAAAACTAAGTAGATTTAGCATAGAATATAAGTATAAACACAAAACCTTTGGTGTTCTTGTCTGGCGCGGATTTACACAACAAATCAGCTGTTACGGGAGACGGTGGCAACGTCACCGAGGAGGGAGTTGAAGAAAGGGGAATTTCCTGAAGAACCTTTCCTTTTTGGTTACATCGGCGGACAAGAGAACACACAAGCCTAGCAGAGCATCTAAAAAAAAAAAAAGGAGGCACCAGAAAACGTGATTTTTGTTCTTGAATAAGCATAAGGTCGGCATTAAACGCGTGTAACAATAGACTTGTCTTTAGCCAAAGAATTTGACCAGCCGTAAGAACGAGGCAGAATTGATGGGATTCCACAACAACAAGGAAAAGATAAACAGGGAATTTATTCCTGCTTTAATAAAATAATTCCCTTTGATTTTGTTGGAATCTGTTCTTGCTACAGAGAACGTATAAAAGTAAAGCTGAGGTTACTTAAAACACTGGGAACAAAAGCAAAAAAAAAAAAAAAAGGAAAAGAAAGACTACAATATCTATTTGAGGCGCTCCACGAAATAAAGTGTGAGACAAACATGTGATGATTCTCAATATGCCGGCAGCAAGAATGAGGTGAGCAGAGATTACCTCGTTACATCTCCCCAAGCGTCCCCAACGACAGCAACAGCAAAAGCAGTGAATCATCCGCACGGCGAAGAGAGAAATTCGCCGCAACAGCTCAGCCCAGATCGAGAGTGTTTCGTTACCACCAGTCACAACAGTAGAACACATATGGATTAAGTGATGTACCTATGTAAGTTTGTAGTCTAAGGCATAGATTTAGCTTTGGATAAATGAAATAACAGCACTAACAATAATAGGGAGTAACAAAATAAGAAATAATGTGAAGAGAATGTGAAATTAAAAGAAATGATGAACTAAATTAAAAAAGTGTCGTGTGCATGATGGGAGCGGGTCGAACGGACGGGACAGACAGTTGGATGATGGAGGTGTGACATAAAACGGAGACAAGAAGTGGAAAGACGGGCTGCGAATAATATTAGCGCAATGCAGCAAGGTTGGGAGGGTAAGACGAGGCCTGTAGAACAACATCTGATACAGTGCCATCAAATAAATAGTCAATGACAATTTCACTCTAAGTAGAGGTAAAAGGGATGTATGTATCAGGATAGTCGGGTACGATATGTTGTGTAATGCGGGACACTGTGCAACCTTTCTTACAAGAATCCACCCTCCGGCGAGCTAGTTTGTGCCTAAGGAAAACGTACCCGAGTAAGTTAGAAACACGGAAATTAGACCTATGTCCGCGCATAACACTGGCGCCCAACGGGATCTTAGTAAAATCCAAGTATTTTCCAAAATTTTATATAATATATTGACGACCATACACCTACGAGTTGGATACTGGTTCAAATCCCTTATCAATCTTTGCCAGGAATGGAGAAATTTCATGGACTAGATCTGTAAACATCTTAACTTGGAAGTAAGTATCTTGCGGTTTAAATGTGTTTACAGAAATTGTGAATCCGAGAGAAGGTAGAAGACGGACAATTTCGAGCAATGCCAGCTAAGGAATGTATTCTTGACTGTGAGTTCCGAAAGCAAATTCGATTCAGTGGCTGAAGCCATCCTTGCGACGGGTCATATTTCACGACAAAAGAAGTGGTATTGGCGCTGAACGACGGACGGACAATGACTTAATTTACATTTTACCGACTAGCAAACATCATGCACACGAATGAACTGTACATACATACACTAGAGAGAATTAATTAACTTACATTTGGATGTTCTCTTATTCAGGTTGACTTTGGTTAGCTTTAATTATAAAAGTTTGGTTGTAATTTTTACGATTGCATTATAAATTTCCTTGTTTTGAATTTTTTAAATTTCCGGTTATTTTTATATATAAACCATTTAAAGTAAAATTATACACCCAGTAACGGAATTAAGAGCTTAAAAAAAAAAAAAAAAAAAAAAAAAAATATAATAATACTAATAAGATTAGACAATTAAGCCTGACTTTCGATGGCGGAGGAGGGTAAAGGTAGAATGACATTAAGAAGTGGTAAAACCATAGAAGAAGAGATGAGCAATCTAGATAAGGAAGATAATGCTACCTCTCATGTAGAGGAGACCAGCTTAAATACAGGTTTATCTGCTGCTTTACTAGATAACTCGCTAGAAAGACAAATTGGGATTATGAATGAACAGATGCAGAATCTAATGAAGCGTTTTGAGACGATGTTCGTACAACACCAGGTAGAGGTGAACAAGGCAACTTCGGAGGCAGTTAGAGATGTGGTTAAGGAAATTAGAAAGGATGTCGAGGTTATATCGGGCAGAGTCGGAAATTTAGAGTTGATGGGAGATAGAAGGGAAGCACGCTCAGGCCGACAACCAGATAATGATACCCAAAGAGAACGGCCACTGACAACTCTGTTTGAATTCAATGAGATGTTAACACCTCAGAATATGCCGCGGGGCGCAGAAAATGTGCAAGATAGAAGGAAACTCAAAAGTGTTCGAGATTGGGGTTTAAAGTATGATGGCAGTCCGAAGTCGATGCCAGTTGAAAGGTTTTTATTTCGAGTGGAAACGCTACAGAAGCGGCATGGAATTAGTAGCGAAGAATTATATGGGAATTTTCATTTACTGTTAGATGGGCAGGCTGAGGAATGGTTTTGGCTTTACATGGAAGAACATCATGATAAATTGTTCAATGATTTTGAAGATTTTAGGGAAGCCTTACTAAATCGATTTCGTCTAGCTGATTGTGATGAGGAAATAAGAACAGCAATGAATGAAAGGAAGCAAGGTTTTAATGAGAAATTTGATGAATACTATGCAGTTATAAGAGGCATGGCCTTTACTATGAAGAATAAAATACCAGAACCTGGCTTGATGAACATTATTAGAAGAAACCTAAGACCAAGAGTTAAAAATCTGATATTTAGTTGCCAAATGGAGACCCTAGAGGACTTGAGAAGAGAATGTAGGCGTGCAGAAAAACATTTAGCAGATGTTGAAAGCAAACCCATTAGGAAGAAGAATGTAGAAGAAATCTGTTGTGAATGTGTGGAGGGGTCTTTGGATCAAGGGTCTGCATGTCTGGAGGCATTTGAAAAAAGATCTACAGGATTTAAAAACGGTAATTGTAATTCAGCCACGACACGGCCAAAATGTTCAGACGCGAAAGATGATACAAAATCATTATGCACCTGCAGTTCCCCTTTTCATAAGCTTATATGTTTCAAGTGCAATCAACCCAATGTGCAACGTTACCTTTGCGAAAAATGTGGAACGGAAAACATCAGGAATGGCGGCAAGAGCGGGGTGAGTCGTCAGAAGGATCTGATCCCCGAACAGTCCCCCGAAAAGTAATTATTTTAAGCAAAGGAGTTGAATGTCAAACCACTCCACAAACTGTAGAGAGGGTAAGACCCTCTTTAGAAGAAAGACAGAAGCGTTATAATGAAGTTAGAAAAAGAATATTTGGTGATGAGAACTTGAAAATGAGCAGAAATTTTAAAAAGATAGACAAAATTAGAAAAAAATCTAAGGAAAAGAAACTTGAGAAGAAAGCGCTAGAAGCTACTATAATTAGAGATTCTATTGATAACAGGCCATATACAAAAGTAAACATTGAGGGACAAGAGTTGCTAGGCATACTTGATAGCGGAGCAAACGTGAGCTGCTTTGGAAAAGGTGCATTAGAGACGGCGCAAAGACTCGATTTGGTGGTTCAGATACTAGATGAAGAAGTCAAAATGGCAAGTGGAGGTGTACAGTCGATAGTAGGAAAGGTAAAAGCAAATGTGACGTGGAAACAAGATAAAATTGAGATGACCTTTTATTTGGTGCCTAGTCTCCAACAGAGACTTTACTTAGGCATTGACTTTTGGGACAAATTTGGGATCTTTCCACAGATTAATGAAATTTCAGCCGAGGATAATTGCCTATGCCGGATTTCGAGTGATCAAAGAGATAGGTTAGAAAAGGTAATAGAAATGTTCCCCTCTTATGCAAAGCTAGGTTTGGGGAGGACACATCTTATGGAACATACTATCGAGGTTAATGACGAGAACTTGCCCGTGAAACAGAAATATTATTTGATGTCCCCGGTTAAACTTAAGAAGGCATACAAGGAGATCGATAGGATGCTGGAACTCGATGTAATCGAGGAGAGTAATAGCTCTTGGAGTTCGCCGATTGTACTTGTGGAGAAGCCAGGTAAGGATCGTATTTGTATAGACCTACGGAAGGTAAATGAGCGGACTAAAAAGGATGCCTATCCGGCACCTCACGTGGAAGGTATTTTAAGTCGGCTGCACGATACGTATTTTATATCCAGCCTTGACTTGAAGGATGCCTTCTGGCAGATCCCTCTCCAGAAGGCATCCCGAGAGAAAACAGCGTTCACAGTCCCTGGCCGGCCGTTGTACCACTTCAAGGTCATGCCCTTTGGGCTATGCAACGCCAGCCAGAGACTGTGCCGCTTAATGGACCGAGTAATACCTTCCAGACTGCGGGAGAATGTTTTTATTTACGTTGACGATTTGCTCGTTTGCTCGGCGGACTTTGAGGGACATATGGGTCACTTAGCTGATGTGGCGAGGTGTTTGACTGAGGCTGGACTGACCATTAATTTAGAAAAGTCTAAATTCTGCCAGGAGGAGGTTCGATATCTTGGGTTTATTATAGGTCAGGGAGAATTAAGGACGGATCCGACCAAGATACGGTCTATGTTAGATTTCCCGGTACCATCTTCGGCAAAGCAGCTGCGGCGCTTCTTAGGAATGTGCAGCTGGTATAGAAGATTTTTGCCCAACTTTGCCACGACCACTGCCCCTTTGACGGACTGTCTGAAAAAGGCAAAGGATTTCAAGTTGTCTACCGAGGCCACACACGCTTTTGAGGAACTAAAGGCCCAGTTGACTTCGCCTAGGACTCTGATAAACCCGGACTTTGAGAAACACTTCTTCCTCCAATGTGACGCTTCTACCGTTGGCATTGGGAGCGTATTGTTCCAACTCGATGACCAGGAGCAAGAGCGACCTATTGCGTACATGTCGCAAAAGCTCAACTCGGCGCAAAGGAAATACACCGTCACCGAGTTGGAGTGCCTGGCTGCGGTAGTAAGTGTCCAAAAGTTCCGGCCTTATTTGGATGGGGTTCCATTTACCATAATTACGGATCACATGAGCCTTAAATGGCTCATGTCGCAAAAGGATCTTTCCGGACGCCTAGCGAGGTGGAGCCTCAAATTACAGGCGTTTGATTTTCGCATTGTCCATCGTAAAGGCACACAAAATATTGTTCCGGATGCTTTGAGTCGCATGTTCGTAGAAGAGATAGCCACACCATCCAAGGCTATGGAATTAGATGTTACAGACCCTGCATTTCTAGAGGTGGAGTATCAAAATCTGATAAAAGTCATAGAGGAGAACGGGGGCTGCCTACCGGATCTGATAGTCAAGGAAGGAATTGTATTGAAAAGGACCAAATTTCGGAGAGAGGATGATCCGGAAGATGTTTGGAGGATATGGGTGCCGAAGGGCCTCAGGGAGGCTTTGATTAGAAGCCACCATGATGATCCAATGGCGGGACATGGGGGCACCGGGAAGACAATTCACAGGCTGCGTGCGAAATATTTTTGGCCAAACATGGCGGCCGATATAAAGTCGTTTATTTCCAAATGTGGCACATGCAAATGTTCGAAGGCCACCAATCAGACATCGAGACCCCCTATGGGAGATCAGATAGTATCGCAACGGGTATTTCAGCGGTTATTCATAGACTTTTGTGGTCCATACCCACGCTCTAGACAGGGAAATAGTTATGTCTTCGTAGTACTAGACCATTTCTCAAAGTTCGTATTTTTGAAACCAATGAGGAATGCTACAGCAGTGGAGGTGGTCAAATATTTGGAGAATGACGTATTCCATATTTTCGGAGTCCCCGAGGAAATCGTGTCCGATAATGGACGTCAATTTATTTCCGAAACCTTTGCAGATTTGTTGTTGAAGTATGGCATTAGGCATATGAGGACAGCGGTGTATGCTCCACAGGTAAACTCATCCGAAAGGGTTAATAGGTCTATGCTTTCTATAATTCGGTCGTACATAGAAGATTCGGACCAGCGGAATTGGGACACCCATGTATCGAAAGCTGCATTTGCCTTAAGAAGTGCGTTCCATGAGGCAATTCGTATGGAACCTTATCGGGCTGTATTCGGTCAGACAATGATTCAGCATGGGGATTCATATGACATTTTGCGCAGGATTGGGGGCATCAATGAACCAGAAATAGAGGCTATGCCGAAAGACTTGCGACTGCAGTTATTACGACAGAAAATGGTAACCAATCTTAGAAGGGCCTATGAGAAAGGGAAGAAGGTGTATGACACTAGGTCAAGAGATGTGCGCTATAAGGTCGGTCAATGTGTTTATAGGAAGAATTTTAAATTGAGCGATGCGACTAAGAATTACAGCGCGAAATTGGCACCGAAATATCTGAAGTCGGTGGTCTTGAAGGAAATTGGTAACTCTTTGTACGAGCTGGGCGACGTCAGCGGAAAGTCAGTAGGTATATATCATGCCCAAAACATGAGGGTTTAAGCTTTTAATTCTTATCAAAACAGAACATGGAAATTTTAACTTTAAATCTAGACAATATAGAGCATGAGAATGTGGGCTCTTGCCCCACGTTAGAGCGCGGACCAAAGTCATTTTGTCTATCATTTTAAATAACTCCATTTGTAAACAAAATTATCCCGCTTTTCGAGTCCACCAACAACCACGGCTGATCGGTGGATTCGCCTTGTTGCGATCTTGCTTTTACGAAATCTAAATGCATTAGATAAATAAAAAAATTATATATACGATAATAATGGGACATTATCTTATACTGCAGAGCTCGTACGTAATTATAAAATAATGGTAATTTTAATAGTTCTTGTTAAGCTTTTGAATTTTCCTTTTTAAACTAAATTATTTGATAAATCGTAAAACTAAGTAGATTTAGCATAGAATATAAGTATAAACACAAAACCTTTGGTGTTCTTGTCTGGCGCGGATTTACACAACAAATCAGCTGTTACGGGAGACGGTGGCAACGTCACCGAGGAGGGAGTTGAAGAAAGGGGAATTTCCTGAAGAACCTTTCCTTTTTGGTTACATCGGCGGACAAGAGAACACACAAGCCTAGCAGAGCATCTAAAAAAAAAAAAAGGAGGCACCAGAAAACGTGATTTTTGTTCTTGAATAAGCATAAGGTCGGCATTAAACGCGTGTAACAATAGACTTGTCTTTAGCCAAAGAATTTGACCAGCCGTAAGAACGAGGCAGAATTGATGGGATTCCACAACAACAAGGAAAAGATAAACAGGGAATTTATTCCTGCTTTAATAAAATAATTCCCTTTGATTTTGTTGGAATCTGTTCTTGCTACAGAGAACGTATAAAAGTAAAGCTGAGGTTACTTAAAACACTGGGAACAAAAGCAAAAAAAAAAAAAAAAGGAAAAGAAAGACTACAATATCTATTTGAGGCGCTCCACGAAATAAAGTGTGAGACAAACATGTGATGATTCTCAATATGCCGGCAGCAAGAATGAGGTGAGCAGAGATTACCTCGTTACATCTCCCCAAGCGTCCCCAACGACAGCAACAGCAAAAGCAGTGAATCATCCGCACGGCGAAGAGAGAAATTCGCCGCAACAGCTCAGCCCAGATCGAGAGTGTTTCGTTACCACCAGTCACAACAGTAGAACACATATGGATTAAGTGATGTACCTATGTAAGTTTGTAGTCTAAGGCATAGATTTAGCTTTGGATAAATGAAATAACAGCACTAACAATAATAGGGAGTAACAAAATAAGAAATAATGTGAAGAGAATGTGAAATTAAAAGAAATGATGAACTAAATTAAAAAAGTGTCGTGTGCATGATGGGAGCGGGTCGAACGGACGGGACAGACAGTTGGATGATGGAGGTGTGACATAAAACGGAGACAAGAAGTGGAAAGACGGGCTGCGAATAATATTAGCGCAATGCAGCAAGGTTGGGAGGGTAAGACGAGGCCTGTAGAACAACATCTGATACAGTGCCATCAAATAAATAGTCAATGACAATTTCACTCTAAGTAGAGGTAAAAGGGATGTATGTATCAGGATAGTCGGGTACGATATGTTGTGTAATGCGGGACACTGTGCAACCTTTCTTACAAGAATCCACCCTCCGGCGAGCTAGTTTGTGCCTAAGGAAAACGTACCCGAGTAAGTTAGAAACACGGAAATTAGACCTATGTCCGCGCATAACACCCTTCAATAGGACGTGTAGATCGAGCGGAATAATATGTGAATTAAAAGAAACGTCAATGTCAGTAGAGTTTGAATCTAATGTTAATATAAGGATTCAAGAATCTGGGTCACGTCCAGCCGACCTGCCGTTCGGCACGATATGTATATCGCGACTATAAAGGACTCAAATAAATTGTCTTTTGGAACTTAGCGTTGGGGCGAGCGACCCTCTCCTCCCATTAAAAACAACATCAAACTGTCATGTAGGACCACCGAGAATATATTGGTTTGGCCAAAAAGTAATTGCGGATTTTTTATATAGTCGGCGTTGACAAATTTTTTTTACAGCTTGTGGCTCTGTAATTGCATTCTTTGTTCTTTCAGTTATCAGCTGTTACTTTTAGCTTGCTTTGGAAAAAAAGTGTAAAAAAAGTATATTTGATTAAAGTTCATTCTAAGTTTTATTAAAAATGCATTTACTTTCTTTTAAAAAATCCGCAATTACTTTTTGGGCAACCCAATATTGTACTCAAATGAAAGGATGTGTCCGAGGGCAATCCACCTCCCCTTATCTTACCCAAAAAAAAGAATTAACGAGTTCTTTTCCCGGCATCTCTTCATAAGCAAAAAAGGATATAAGAAAAGAGATGCTCTGCTATTAAAACGATATCAAGATATGGTCCGGTTCGGACCACAATTAAATTATATGTTGGAGACCTGTGTAAAATTTCAGCCAATTCGTATAAGAATTGCGCCCATTGGGGCTTACGAAGTAAAATAGAGAGAACGATTTATATGGGATCTGTATCGGGCTAAAGACCGATTCAGACCATAATAAACACGTTTGTTGATGGTCATGAGAGGATCCGTCGTACAAAATTTCAGGCATATCGGATAATAATTGCGACCTCTAGGGGTCAAGAAGTCAAGATCCCAGATCGGTTTATATGGCAGCTATATCAGGTTATAAACCGATTTGAACAATATTTGACACAGTTGTTGAAAGTAAAATTAAAATACGTCATGCAAAATTTCAGCCAAATCGGATAGGAATTGCGCCCTCTAAAAGCTCAAGAAGTCAAATCCCCAGATCTGTTTATATGACAGCTATATCAGGTTATGGACCGATTTCAACCATACTTGGCACAGTTGTTGGATATCATAACGAAATACTTCGTGCAAAAATTCATTCAAATCGGATAAGAATTGTGCCCTCTAGAGGCTCAAGAAGTCAAGACCCAAGATCGGTTTATATGGCAGCTATATCAGGTTATGGACCGATTTGAACCTTATTTGACACAGTTGTTGGGTATCATAACAAAATACGTCGTGCGAAATTCCATTCCATTCAGATAAGAATTGCGCCCTCTAGAGGCTCAAGAAGTCAAGACCCAAGATCGGTTTATATGGCAGCTATATCAGGTTATGGGCCGATTTGAACCATACTTGGCACAGTTGTTGGATATAATAATGAAACACGTCGAGCAAAATTTAATTCCAATCGGATAAGAATTGCCAACTCTAGAGGCTCAAGAAGTCAAGACCCAAGATCGGTTTATATGGCAGCTATATCAGGTTATCGACCGATTTGAACCATACATGGCACAGTTGTTGGATATCATAACAAAACACGTCGTGCAAAATTTCATTCTGATCGGATAAGAATTGCGCACGCTAGAGGCTCAAGAAGTCAAGACCCAAGATCGGTTTATATGGCAGCTATTACAGGTTATGGACCGATTTGAACCATACTTGGCACAGTTGTTGGATATCATAACAAAACACGTCGTGCAAAATTTCATTCCAATCGGATAAGAATTGCGCACTCTAGAGGCCCATGAAGTCAAGACCAAAGATCGGTTGATATGGCAGCTATATCAGGTTATGAACCGATTTGAACTGTACTTGGCACAATTGTTGGATATCATAACAAAACACGTCGTGCAAAATTTCATTTCAATCGGATAAGAATTACGCACTCTAGAGGCTCATGAAGTCAAGACCCAAGATCGGTTTATATGGCAGCTATATCAGGTTATGGACCGATATGGCCCATTTACAATACCAACCGACCTACACTAATAAGAAGTATTTGTGCAAAATTTCAAGCGGCTAGCTTTACTTCTTCGGAAGTTAGCGTGCTTTCGACAGACAGACGGACGGACGGAGGGACAGACGGACGGACAGACGGACGGACGGATGGACAGACGGGCGGAAATGGCTAGATCGATATAAAATGTCGCGACGATCAAGAATATATATACTTTGTGGGGTCTGAGACAAATATTTCGAGTAGTTACAAACAGAATGACGAAATTAGTATACCCCCCATCTTATGGTGGAGGCTATAAAAATAGTATATGAAGGCCGATCAGGATAGAATACAGGACAGGATAGAATAGGATAGCAATAAAAGGTCTGTGGTAGTAGAGTACTTTTTTTACCCTTAAATTGGGATAGACACAGGAGGACCTACGGATCTTCAAAAATGTGCTATTCAAAGTTGTAGCTTTCAAATACGCTGATATTTTTTTAAGGACTCTAAGTGCGTGGGTGGCCTACCCCCCTTTACATACCACTCAAACTGGACATACTTGTGGATTATGGCAAAAAGGGCCTCAAATCTGATATCTTTTTTATGGCCAAGTGTTTCAGGGACGTCTCACCTCATAAACTTCCCCTAAACCATACATATATACCGACTATAGCAATGTGTAGCTTAAATGTTGTGTATGAATCTAATATCCACTTTCGGGGCAAAGGGTTTGGCAACTCTAATCCACCATGAAGTAGATCTAACATCCAAACTTTAAAGGGAGGGTCCCTTTACCCTATTTTCAAAAATGTTCAATCTCCGGAGATCCCCCATACCGGATATATTTACCGACCACAGCAATATTAGGCTCTAATGAAAGGTATTTGGGTAGATATTGGTAGAGCACGGAAATGATATCCACATTGGGGCGACATATCTAAAAGGCCGTGCCAGCACCCCAAACATGGCTTATTTCTTGGCGGTATCAGTATAGGGCTCAGATAAAATAAGAGAGTTAAAGAAGGTGCAGCGGAGCGGTCCCTGCCCAGCTAGTCTTATAGACTCAAAAAACGGCTGAACCGATTACTTTGAAATTTTCACAGATTGTATAGGTTGGTCTGGAAGGAAACATAGGCTATAAAATTTTTTGATATCGAGAGGGGGGCGGACCCTCCGCCTTATGCCAAAATCATAATCCAAAATCAAAAGTGAACCGATGGGCACAATATAGGTATCAAATGAAAGGTATTGGAGAGTAGAGAATATGGGTATTAAAATTTGAATCTAAGTACCCATCGGGCCGCCCCAGCGCCAAAACTCCCTCAAACAGACATATTCGATGTTCGTTTCAATATGGGGCTCAAATGAAAGGTATTCGGGAGTAGATCTCGAATCTGGAATACAAAATCAGATCGAGTATAGGGGGTCACGCCACCCCTCAAAAACGCTATTAGACCCATCATGACTATATGATATTTGGCTGAACCGATTTTCTAAAAATTTTTATAGATTATGTACTTTTGTTTGAAAGGAAACATAGGCTATATAATTCTTAGATATCGGGTGGAGGCGCACCCTCCCCCTTAACCCAAAAACGCCATCCATATTCGAAAGTGGTCCGATGGGCACAAAAAGGGTTTCAAATGAAAGATATTGGAGACCAGAAAACGAATATGGTATTAAAATGTGAGTCCAAGTACCCAGCGGGTCCCCCAACCCCAAAACTTCTCTAAACAGATATATTCGAAGTTCATGTCATACTTGGAAGTAGATTACGAATATGACATTAAAATTTGGGTCTAGGTGGCGCCTTTCCTCCTAAAGATATGTCAAATGGTTTATTTGACCCATTAAGACACATGCATTTGGCAGAAATCATAAGGGAGGTCGCCCACCCCCAAATACCCCCAAATGGGCATATAAGCCGACCATGGCTATATGGGACTCAAATGAAAGGCATTAGGGAGTAAATTACGAATATGCCATTAAAATTTGCGTTCAAGTCTAGGTGGCGTATCTTTGACGTATCTTTAGGAGGAACTAAAGATACGTCAAATGGGTTATTTGACCCTTTATCACAATATGGGACTCAAATAAAAGTTATTTGAGAGAAGAAAACGAATTTGATATCCAATTTTGGAGCCAAATGTTTTGGGGCGCGCCCAAGGCACGCCTTAAAAAGAACTTGATTTTCGTTGGGAATAAAGAACGAATTTTATATCTATTGTCAGTGCAAAGTGCCTGTGGCCGCCCCTCCCCAAAACACCATCCAAACGGTTCATATATACCGGCCATGGCAAAATGGGGCTCAAATTAAAGGTAGTTGGAAGTGCAGCACGAATTTGATATCTATATTCTTGTCGAAATGTCTGAGGTACCATCCCTCCCCTAATGAGAACATTACCACCAGGAATCGAGAAGGGACAAATTCTCACACATCAATGAGTGATTTCCGATTCAAGTTTAAACTCAATGATAAGGGACCTTTTTTTATAGCCGAGCCCGAACGGCGTCCCGCAGTGGGACACTTCTTTGGGGAAAATTTTTTAAATTATCATGCATGGCATTGTACCTCGCAAATGTTGCCAACAATAAGAGGGGATAAACACTGCTTTGTCCGATGTCCTCGCCAGGATTCGAACTCGAATTCGACAAAAGATGTTAGAGCGTTAAAGAAGGCGCAGCGGAGCGGGCCCGGCTAGTTTTCTATAAAAACAAAATTTCCGTGAAATTTCCTCTAAACACAAACTCTGTGAAATTTTTTCTACAGACGAAATTCCAGTGAAATTTTCTTTAAGACAAAATTGTAGTGAAAATTTCTTTAAGACAAAATTCCAGTGAAATTTTCCCTTAGGCAAAATTTTAATGAAATTTCCCTCAAAGGCAAATTTGCAGAGAAATTTTCTCTAAAAGTTATTTTTCAGTGACATTTTCTTTAAAAGTAAAAATTTAGTGAAATTTTCTATAAGACAAAATTTTAATGAAATTTTCTCTTACCTAAAAATTACAATGAAATTTTTTCTAACCAAACAATTTCAGTGAAATTTTCTCTAATTTAAATGAATTCTCACAAAAGAAAATATATCAACAAAATTTGCTTAAGACAATATATCAATTTCTTCTTAATAAAAAATTTTAGTTTAAAAAATTTCAGGCAAAATATCAGTGGAATTTTCTCTTAAGACAAAATATTAGTGAAAATTTAGCTTAGAACAAAGTTTTATTGAAAGACCGATTTTTAGTAGAATTTCCTTTAACTAAATATTTTTAAATTTTCTCTAAAGACAAAAAATACCATGAAATGTTCACAAAAGACAAAAAAGAAAAAAATGTCCTTTGTAGTCAAAGTACAATTAAATTTTTTTCACACCAACTTTTATAGTAAAATTTTTTTAGTCTGTTTACATTCACACACATTTGAAGTCTCTGGGGAAATCGGAAGCATTCTAATCTAGCTACCACCAACCTTTAGTCATTCATTCATTTAATGTGGCCATATCTCAACAATCCACTTCCGAATGGCTTACCATTGCACTACAATCATTGCTAATCTCTAAGGTACTAGGGGCGATTCTGTGAGAAGCCCTTAAATAGTGAAAACACGACAAGCAATTATAACTGGAGTATGTGTAAATTCTTCATTAGCACTCATTCGGTTGGTTGTTTAGTTCTCCTGCCCATGACTCATGGAAACGGACTCAACAAGGCAACAAGACCAACAACTTCTTCTTCTTAAGCTAAGAGCCAGTGGTGTTTGGTAGCACTGAAGTGATTGTCGTCGTTAGAAATGCTTATTTAGAAGGACTGTTGTTAGAACATTTCCTTCTGGTTGTCGTTTAGTTGTTTTTTGCTGCCAACATTGTCGTCTGCTTGTTTGGGTCTTACTGGTGCCATACTGTCAACTGCAATGCCTCCCTCCCAGGGCATCACATGCATAATAATGATCATGCATATGCAGGCGAGAGAGTAAGGACCCATTAGGAAAAGGTTCCAAATTTGTGGGGAAATAAATTTAAAACTTAAAAGATATTTAAAAAAAATAAGTTTTGCCTTTAGAGAAAATTTAACAAATTTCATTAAAAATCATTAGTTAAAGAAAATTTTACTAAAAATCAGTCTTTCCAAAAAATTTTAATAAAATTTTGTCCTTTGTAAATATTTCACTAAAGTTTTGAATTTAGAAAAAATTTAACCAAAATTTTACCTTCAGAGTAAATTGCACTGAAATTTTTTTCCTAATTTGAATGAAATTTTGTCTTTAAAAAAAATTTCAATGAAATTTTGCCTTTAGAGAAAATTTAACTGCAATTTTATCTTAAGAGAAAAATTCACTGAAATTTTGTCTTTAGTGAAAATTTTACTGCGATGTGGACTTTAGGGATAATTTAACTGATATTTTGTCCTATGAGAAAATTTCACTGAATTTTTGTCTTTAGAGAAAATTTAACTGAAATTTTGCTTTAGAGAAAATTTAACTAAAATTTTACATTAAGAGAAAATTTTACTGAAATTTTGTCTTTAAAGAAAATTTTACTTTGTCTTAAGATAAAATTTAACTGAAATTTTGTCTTAAGAGAAAATTGAACTGAAATTTTATCTAAAGAGAAAAATACACTGAAATTTTGTCATTATTGAAAATTTCACCGATTTTTTGCTTTTGCAGAAAATTTCAAAGACATTTTGTCTGAAGAGAAAATTTGACAAAATTTTGTCTCAGGAGAAAATTTCGTAGAAAGTTAGTCTCATGAGAACATTGCACGGAAATTTTGTTTTAAGAGAAAATTTCACTGAAAATTTGTCTTTGGAGAAAAGTTCACTGAATTTTGTCTTTGCAGAAAATTTCACTGAAATTTTGTCCATGGTTAAAATTGTCTAAAATTATGTCTAAGAGAGAATTTCACTAAAATTTTGTCGCTACAGATAATTTAAATGAAATTTTGCTTTAGAGAAAATTTTACTTGAATTTTGGGGTACACTGGTTCCATTTTACCGGAAAATGTCACACAGATAGGTCATTTAATAGAATGGCCCTAAACAAAAGGAGTGTGGTCTTATTAGACTCAATTGGGAAGTGAATCTTTGACACCAGAGGAGCTACCTTAATGTGGATAAAAAGTCGGCACCACTTGGTCAACTTTTCCTTCTGTGAACATAAGATGACTGCAGCTCTTGCGCCTGTAGTAAAGTCAAAGAATGGGGCCAATGTGGTAGCAGCTCTTCCTCCAGCGATGGGATCGAGGAGTGCGAAGCCTGATTCAGTATCGTATTTACGAATAAACCCTTCAATTGGATGTGAGGATAGGTAGATAAGGTCTGTGCTATGTGTTGGAACTCCTAAAACAGTCGCAGTAGTCGCCGAAACTGTATGGACAATCGTCTGGAGGAGGTTCGGAATCTGCCCCTGCCAAGGCGAAGGAGACCTCTGTCGCGGACTGTAGGAGTCCTCTGCGTCTATTCGGAGTACCTTCTACTTGGATGCAGGGTGCTTCTCTTTAGAATTTCCACCGAAGGGACTCCGACGGCGAAGAAAAATGCAAAAATAAGGGGTTTGATGGAGATGCAGAGATTGTTCACCTATTGAGCGGACACGATATGGACGAAGCAGTGAAGGTCGCAAAATTCCCTATAGGAAAGGACATAGGCTATATGCGTCCAATCCAAACTCCCAAGCGACGATAGGGTCCCTCCAGCCATAAAGTGACCATTGTGGGCAGTGCGGAAGCTGATTGCAAAATCTGCAAAGCCCACTGGACACAGGAGTCTGTGAAAATTTGGACACTGGACACAGGAGTCTGTGAAACCGAAAACGTTTGTCCCGCTGGCCAGTGGCAAAACTCATACGTTTGTCGATGGCCAAACTGCTATTTCGTATATTGGCAGCGGCATGGATCCCGACAGAAAAAATTGAGTAGGGTATGTTGAAGCTGCATTCATAACAGACGGTTGGGCTCTTTACAGAAGTGTGGAAAGTAATATCAAAGCCCTGAACGGAGAAGTAGAGAGTAGCAGCCATGGGGTAGATTTCGGTTGAGCCATGTCAGACACCAGGAGTCAAAAAAGATTCGTACGAGGAGCCTGAAACCTCTAGCGACATGTAAGCTAAGTCTTCAGAGTCAGGCCCGAAGCCCAACGAATGACACATGATCACAAAGTGCAGGTAGCGAATACACCAAAACTATGTGGCCCTACCAGGACTTGAAGAGGTCTACCGCTTTGCTGTCGCTGGCAAGAATAGACATCTCTGTCATTGTTTCCGTCATTATGATCGGTCATTGTATGATCGGAAAACATGATAACAGACTGAAACCGATTTAAGGGGTTTAACCCATTAGAATCGCATCTACTGTCCGATTTTGGTGAAATTTGGGGGAGTAAGTTATGTTGGGCCCCTCGACATCTTTGTTAAATTGGATCAGATCGGTACGATCTCTCAATTTACGGTATTGGGTCCATAATAGGCGCATTTATTGTTCGATTTGACTAAAATTTGTTATAGCCAGATGTGTAAGGCTCCTCGACATCCCTGTGCAATACGCTCCAGATCGGTCTAGATTTGGAAATATCTGCGATATAAGCCGATCTCTCGATGTGGGGTCTTGGCCCCATAAAAGGCGCATTTACTGTTCAACTTCGCTGTCCTCTTGCCATCCTTGTTTAATTTGGCCCAGATTGGTTCAGATTTGGATGTGGATTTGGATTTGTCATACTTCCCAGTATACCGATTTCAGTTTTTATGCCCATAACATGTGAATTTATTGTTAGGTCCTTCATATATCTCTCGATTTAAGTTCTGCCTGTCCTGGCTTGAGCGGATTTTCCGAGCGAGCCTGGCATGGTCCAACATACCGAGGGCGTGAAGAGAGGACAAGGTGGTCTTTATCCCCAAAGCGGGATGAATAGACCACAGAACGACTTTGGATTATAGACCTATTAGCCTGTCATCATTTTTGCTGAAAACACTGTAAAAACCTGATGGTGAGAGGGGGACCGTCGCCGGAAAACTTCAGTGGAGACGACCCTTCACGAGGTGGTACGTCTCTCCGACAGAAGGAGTACACTTTGCCGGCCTTCTTGGATATTGAGGGGGCTTTCACTAAAATGGAGATAGGATTGGTAGTCGCCGCACTGGACCACACGGGGATTCACCCCATAATCTCCCAGTGGACCAATAGAATGTTTTATGGCAGGATTATTACGATGCGATGCTGTATATGCAGCGCATTGAGGCCTAAATTCGGAGCTGCGCCGCCAGGCTTAGGCTGAGGGAGCTCGTCATGCTGAAGGAGGACGGTAGTCGCCAAAGTACGATTCTGGGTGTTATGGATGCGGAGAGTAACACTGAGGAAGATCTCCAACTAACTGGCACCAGTGCCGACTGGAGTTAGGGTATTCGCGATTCGTTTTCCTGGGAGGGATGAATGGAGGGTGAATGCTGTATTTGAGGAGGATGAAAGCTTGGTCTACACCGATCGCTCCAACATGGAGCCAGGGACTGGAATGGGGGTCTACTCTGACGCACTCAATATCGGTATGTCTCTGAGAATGCCGGACGAGTGTACGGTCTTTAAGGCAAAGGTCTGTGCCATTACAGTGGCCGCAAGAGAAATTCTGGTAAGGGATTTACCGTTCTCGAAACTCAGAATTTTTTTATTGTGGTGCCTTAGGGTCAACGATGGTGAGGTCGTTATGTGTGGCGGATTCTTGGAGGTCCCTGGATAGGATTCGGACTCACAATGTGACGCCGACATGGGTTCCTGGACATGGGGGGATTCGAGGGAATGAGAGAGTGGACTAGTGCGCCAGAAGGGGGGTTCATCTGCGCCTGGCGGGCCAGTCATCGATCTTGACTAGGTGCCATTTAACGACCTACCGAACACAGTAGACGGGATGGCCAAGGCGGCGTCGGTGGCGAGATGAGACTCGGGGGATGGTTGCCGGACTGCAAAGGCCATCAACCGGAGGAGAACGAGGGAGTTGCTGGCATTCGATAAGAGGTCGATGAGTACCTTAGCAGGGGTCATAAACGTGCACTGTGCCGTAGGCCGAAATACCGCCCAATGACTTCTTTAGATGTTGGCTCGATAAGGATGAAGAGGAGACAATTGAGCACTTGCTATGTTCAAAAGATGATGATTTGAATGGAATCTGCGATAACAGCCCAAAAGGTATTGCTTAGACAGCATGTAGTTATGTCTTCGCTCTGATAGGATCCTTGACAGCCTGTCACAGTTTGGAGGGCGGCATTCTGACACATCTGAATATTATTCCACTTCGTGTCACAAAACTGACGAGACACCACTGGCGCTGTATAACTTACCATAGACCGGCAAATTGCTTTGTACGTGGTCGACAAGGTTTCTTTGTCCGCACCCCAAGTGTTGCCAGCAAGTGACTTGAGGACCTTATTTCTACTTTTAATTTTATCGCAAATTGTTGTGGCAAATGGGCAGAATGTGTAAGAGCTGTCAAATGTAACGCCAAGTACTTTGGAACACTTAATGGTCGGAATCATTTCTCCATCGACCATCACAGTCAGCTCGGGATTCACCTCACGCCTATTTGTATGTGGCTGAAAATTTGGTGACAGGTGTGTTCAGATTTCTTGCTGAGAAATATAAGACAAGCCCGTTAAGGTAGACATTTAGCCTATCCCAGATGTCAAAAATGGGTGGGCGGCCTAATGCCATGATCGTACAATCGTCTGCATATGATACGATCTCTATGCCGTCTGGAGGCGGTGGAATGGAGGATAGGTAGAGGTTAAAAAGTGCCGGAGATATAACCCACCTTGGGGAATTCCCTGTTTCACTCTACGGTGCCACGACTTCCTTTCCCTAAATTCCACATATGACGGGCGACCACACAGATAATTCGCAACCCAACGTTTCAGGCCTAGCTGTAGGGATATGTTGGCAATGTCCTCAAATAGTTTGACCGACCGTGTCGAATGCCTTCGATAGGTCCAATGTTATGATAAGATCTATATGCCATCTGGAGGGGGTGGAAAGGACGATTGGTAGAGGTCAAACAGTGCCGGAGATATAACCCCACCTTGGAGAACTCCCTGTTTCACTCTACGGTTCTACAAATGACAGGCTACCACACAGATAATTCGCAACCCAACGTTTCAGGCCTGGCTGTGGGGCCGTGTTGGCAATGTCCTCAAATAGTTTGCATGGCTAACTGTGTCGAATGCCTTCGATATGTCCTGTGCCACGATGACCGTCCTATCACATGGCCTATGCTGATTGAAGCCACGACAAATGGGTGCGGTGAAGGCATGCAAAGCAGTTGTTGTGTTATGCAGTCTTCCAATCCATGTTGATGCTCGGCGAATAGAAATTCTCATACGAAGCTCGGCAGGAGTCATGCCTCAAGCGTCTTTGCCACTGGTGAGAGAAAGGAGATCAGTCTGTACGACTCCCCCAAACTCAGGTCCTTTCCAGACTTCAGTAGCGGGATTACTCTGCCCTTTTTCCAGACATCGGAAACTATAAGAGTGTTCAATGACAGGTTGAGAACAGTAGTTAGGTACTCAACTCCTGGTAAATCCAGATTCTTCAACATCAATGCAGAGATTTCGTCGGAGTCCAACTCCTTGGATGATTTGGCGCCACGGATGACATTCGTAACTTCGCACTCGGTAAATTGTGATGGTTGTCCATTAGCTCGGAGTTCACGAATACGGTGAATGGCTCTCCTCCTTGCCCTGTCTCTCTCTGGATGCACAATAAATTGACGATTGAATAACCAAGTTTACTAATTTTACTTTTTGAGCAATTCTTGGTGGCTGAAATTTTAGACAATGAAAATTTTTACACGGATTGGCTGAAATTTTACACAATGACTTTTATGTTCCCCAATATCTCCAATATTTAATTCAATTATGGTCCTAATCGGACTATAACCTGACATAGCTCTAATACCATAGCAATTGTTTTCTTTTATCCTTTGTTTGTCTAAAAACAGATACCGGGAAAAAAGTCGACAAATGCGATCCATGGCGGAAGGTATATAAAAATTGGCCCAGCCAAACTTAGCACTTTTTATTCGTTTTTGAGGTAATACTTCCTACAGGGCATCTTTTATGTTACTTTAGGGATTCCATGAATAACCGGCAACAAGAACATAAGAGACAATAATAGTTTCACATAGCAATGCTTGAAAATATGTTCCTTCAGCTCTGTGTCTTGCAAATGAATTGCGGTATTTTAAGGCCCATTATGAAGTCAAACGAAAAATCATTCTCAAGGCTATTACAATTTCCGCCTAGCAGAACTGCTCAAAAAAAAATTTTCATGAAAAAATCTCACATATAATTAACTGATATTAAGTTCAGATGGTCAAATCATATGTAATCTCGGTTGCAAGCAGTGTTCGCCAGATTCAAAGGAGAATAAGATGAATATGAAATATTCAAAAACAAGTAAAAGGGCGTAAAGTTCGGCCGGGCCAAACTTTGGATACCCACCTCCTCGGGTATATATGTAAATTACTTCTCGTCAAAATCCGGTGAAAATTGCATACCTTATACCCCATAGCAGCTATATCGAAATATGTTCCAATTTGAATACTAATAAGTACAAGTCATTGTTCAATTGTGTGTAACAAAATATTGGTCTTTTTTGTAGCTATATTTAAAAATAAACCAATCTGAACCACATACAACATGGATATCGAAAAGCCTAACAAATTTCAGTTAAATCGGATTATAAATGGTCTATATGACAGCTATATCCAAATCTTGACCGATCTGAGTGAAATTGAACAAGTAAAAGCGTGCTAAGTTAGGCCGAGCCGAATCTTATATACCCTCCACCATGGATCGCATTTGTCGAGTTCTTTTCCCGGCATCTCTTCTTAGGCAAAAAAAAAGGATATAAGAAAAGATTTGCTCTGCTATTAGAGCGATATCAAGATATGGTCCGGTTTGGACCACAATTAAATTATATGTTGGAGACCTGTGTAAAATGTCAGCCAATTCGAATAAGAATTGCGCCCTTTGTGGGCTCAAGAAATAAAATAGAGAGATAGATTTATATGGGAGCTGTATCGGGCTATAGACCGATTCAGATCTTAATAAACAGGTATGTTAATGGTCATGAGAAAATCCGTCGTACAAAATTTCAGGCAAATCGGATAATAATTGCGACCTCTAGCGGCTCAAGAAGTCAAGATCCCAGATCGGTTTATATGGCAGCTATATCAAGTTATGAACCGACTTGTACTTTATTTGACATAGTTGTCGAAAGTAACAATAAAAAACGTCTTGCAAAATTTCAGCCAAATCGGGGAGAAATTGCGCCCTCTAGAAGCTCATGAAGTCAAGTTCCCAGATCTGTTTATATGACAGCTATATCAAGTTATGAACCGATTTGAACTATATTTGGCACAGTTGTTGGATATCATAACAAAACACGTCGTGCAAAATTTCATTCCAATCGGATAACAACTGCGCACTCTAGAGGCTCAAGAAGTCAAGACCCAAGATCGGTTTATATGGTAGCTATATCAGGTTATGGACCGATTTGAACCATACCTAGCACAGTTGTTGAATATCATAACAAAACACGTCGTGCAAAATTTCATCCCAATCGGATAAGAATTGCGCACTCTAGAGGCTCAAGAAGTCAAGACCCAAGATCGGTTTATAAGGCAGCTATATCAAAACATGGACCGATATGGCCCATTTACAATACCAACCGACCTACATTAATAAAAAGTATTTGTGCAAAATTTCAAGAGGTTAGCTTTACTCCTTCGGAAGTTAGCGTGCTTTCGACAGACAGACGGACGGACGGACGGACAGACGGACGGGCATGGCTAGATCGACATAAAATTTCACGACGATCAATAATATATATACTTTATGGGGTCTCAGACGAATATTTCGAGTAGTTACAATCAGAATGACGAAATTAGTATACCCCCCAATCTTATGGTGGAGGGTATAAAAGACAATAAATGCGCTTTTTCTAGCCCCAAAACCTATAACCAAGAGATCGGTCTATATGGCAGCTATATCCAAATCTTGACTGATCTGTGTCATAATGCAGAACTGTGTCAAGGGGTTTAACCTAACTCAATGTCCCAAATTTCAGCAAAATCGGGTAATAAATGCGCCTTTATGGGCCCTTAGGCCCTAAATCAGAGGATCGGTCTATATGACTGCTATATCCAAATCTGGACCGATCTGAGCCTTTTATGGGCAAAAAATCTTAAATCGAGAGATCGGTCTATATTGCAGCTATATCCAAATCTGGACAGATCTAGGCCAAACTGACAAAGGATGTCGAGGAGCCTAACATAACTCACTGCTCCAAATTTCAGCAAAATCGGATAATAAATGTGGCTTTTATGGGCCTTAGACCCTAAATCTGAGGATCCGTCTATATGGCAGCTATATCCAAATCTGGGCCGATCTGAGCCAAATTGACAAAGTATGTCGAAGGGCCTAATACAACCCACTTTCCTAAATTGCAGCAAAATCGGATAATAAATGTGGCTTTTATGGGCCTTAGACCCTAAATCTGAGGATCCGTCTATATGGCAGCTATATCCAAATCTGAACTGATCTGAGCCAAATTGACAAAGGATGTCGAAGGGACAAACACAACTCACTGTTCCAAATTTCAGCAAAATCGAATAATAAATGTGGTTTTTATGGGCCTACGACCTTAAATCGGAGGATCGGTCTATATGACAGCTATATCCAAATCTGGATCGATCTGGACCAAATTGACGAAGGATGTTGAAGGGACAAACACAACTCACTGCCCCAAATTTCAGCAAAATCGGATAATAAATGTGGCTTTTATGGGCAAAAAAACCTTAAATCGAGAGATCGGTCTATATTGCAGCTATATCCAAATATGGACCGATCTGGGCCAAACTGACAAAGGATGTCGAGGAGCCTAACATAACTCACTGCCCCAAATTTCAGTAAAATCGGATAATAAATGTGGCTTTTATGGGCCTACGACCCTAAATCTGAGGATCTGTCTATATTGCAGCTATATCCAAATCTGGACCGATCTGGGCCAAACTGACAAAGGATGTCGAAGGGCCTAACGAAACTCACTGCCCCAAATTTCAGCAAAATCGGATAATAAATGTGGCTTTTATGGGCCTGAGACCCTCAATCGGCGGATCGATCTGTATGGCAGCTATATCCAAATCTGAACCGATCTGGGCCAAATTGAGGAATGTTGTCGAAGAGCCTAACACAACTCACTGTTGCAAATTTCAGCAAAATCGGATAATAAATATGGCTTTTATGGTCCTAAGACCCTCAATTGGCGGATCGGTCTATATGGGGGCTATATCAAGATGTAGTCCGATATGGCCCATCTTCGAGCTTAACCTGTTTATGGACAAAAAAAGAATCTGGGCAAAGTTTCAGCTCAATATCTCTATTTTTAAAGACTGTAGCGTGATTTCAACAGACAGACGGACGGACATGTCTAGATCGTCTTGGTTGGCCAAGGGGTTAACAAAGGGGTGTATTTACATCAACGAGAACTTTGAGTTCATAATCATTGCGGGTATTGAAACAGCAACATAACTTCATAAGAAATTTTTCCACAAATAATCTTCATTTACTTTTTATTGCCATTCGGAATATGTTGGCTATATTTTATCTAATTGAAAGTAATAGGACTAGCTAGATGATACTTGCCCGTTTACTGACCTCCTTTCTGTTAGGACAGAAACTTCTGCTACAATAAGACTCTTTTGAAGCTCATTTTATGTTTGTTTCATACTAGTAGTTAGCTTTGTAAACATAATCGTATATTACAATTAACATTTCATTCAATACCAAGTAGAAGAATTTTGCATAGAGACATTAGAGAAGGTAGCACTGCATATGAAAATTCAAAGTCCATGTAAGAAAGGTTCATATGCCAATATAGTGGAAAAAAACTTCAAATTTGGCGACATAATATAAGGAGAAAATTGCCCAAACTTTCTGTTCTAGCAAGAAATTGGAAGATCATGTGTTCTTAAAAGATCTGTCACACTCCAAACTCCATGCTACATTCACCTGTAACTATCTGCATAAATATCGTGTGAAAATATTATTCTTAGAAATCACCTCAATACACATTTGTAGACCATTTTAGGTAGAAAACGAAGTAGTGGTTTGATTTTATTTGTGTAACGCAAATCAAGTGCGATATTCATTTCGCTTCAACTACCTTCACTATTCCTGCGGCTGTTTGTTAATTACGAATTCACCTGCAATTACAAATGGAGGAACAAATGAGAACTCATGTTGTTTTCCATTGATATTGAAAGCCAATAAATATTCAACCTCAAACCCCTTCTCATCACTATCACCATCGCCATCATCATCGGCATCACACCACCGCAACACCGTTCACAATACACCTGAAGAAACCTAGATTCCCTTTGGCACTTTGATAGGGTGCGGTAACCCAAAGAGGAAAATGTGCAAATGTGTGTGCATTAAATTAATGCTTATTAAGTGAAAATCATAAAACACAACATTTCATTACCTTAAGCTATGGCAGCACATCCAACATCTTTCACATCTCAAAACCCCCCATTGAAAGTGTATTCTCGTACGATATACAATACATAAAACAAGGGTGAATGTGAGCGATATTGTGTGTGTGTGTAATACACTCTCACATATCGTATACTCGCACATCTTTGTATGCATTTAAAGCCACTAGAATAGAAGTTAACGGCGGGATTTCTTTCGATACTTATGGACGAAATTATTTGTACAGAGGGTTGCTTCTAATTCGCATAAAGCTTTTTTGGAGCCAACATCTCATTGAGAAAGGGAGGGAATTCTACTATCATATTAATGAGTATGGCCGATATATTTTAGATAAATGACATAGAAGTTATTCAAATAAATGAAAATATACGTCCAATATAACTTAGTCTTCCAAATTTAAGCGAAATCGGGTGTTAGATGCGTCTTTTACGGCCTAAAGACCCTTAATCGAAAGATCAGCCTATATGACAATTATAGTACGATTTTTTGTAGATTTGTTTGTTTGTATGTTCGTGTGTTCCTTATAGACTCAGATGCGTCTTTTACGGCCTAAAGACCCTTAATCGAAAGATGTATGACAATTATGGTACGATTTTTTGTAGATTTGTTTGTTTGTATGTTTGTGTGTTCCTTATAGACCCAGAAACGGCTGAATCGATTTTCTTGAAATTTTCACAGATGGTGCATAATGACCCCATGGTGAAAATAGGCTACAACATTTTTTGATATCTGAAGGGGGAGCGGACCCTCCCCCTTACCCTAATTTTCAGAAACGCCAGATCTCGGAGATGGGTGGTGCGATTTAAGCGAAATTTTGTGTGCTCTCACATAGTACCCTAGAAATAAAAATTTGGTATACAAATTTCGGATGGGGTACCTAGGGGGGCTGCCCCACCCTAAAACCTACCAAACATATATTTAGACCAATCACGACAATATGGTAGTCAAATGAAAGGTATTTAGGAGAAGAAAACGTATCTGATATCCAATTGTCGAACCAAGTGCTAGGGGGACCACCCAAGCCCCCAAAACACCCCTAAATCGGACATGTTTACCGACCATGGCAATATGGGTCGCAAATGAAAGGTATTTTCGAGTAGAATACGAATCTGATATACAAATGTGGGATCACGTTTGTGGGGGTCTACCCCTTTCCCAAAATACCCCCCAAACAGGACTTATTTAGTGACCATGGGAATATGGGGCTTAAATAAAAGGTATTTGAATGTAGAATACGAATCTGATATCCAAATATGGGACCAAGTGTTTGGGGGGCCGTCTCTCACCAAAAACATCCCCCAAAGGCCCTAAAGGGAACAAATTTACGACCATAGCAATATGGGGCATAAATGAAAAGTCTTCGGGAGTAAAGTACGAATTTGATATCAACATTCGGGAAAAGTGTGTATGGGACCACGCCACCCCCACAACACCACCCAATTGGTAAGTATTTTTGGACTATTGCAATATGAGGCTCAAATAAGAGGGTTTTTAAAGTGGAACACGAATCCGATATATATTTTCAAGGCCAACTCACTGAGTGGCCGACCATCCCCCAAAACACCCCCTAAGTCGATCCACGAGATAAAGTCTACTAATGACTTAACGCTGATAGATTTCACCGCGGCAAAAAACATGGTAGTTAGTAGCACCAGATTTCAACATAGAAATATTCACAAAGCCACATGGCTGTCAACCAATCAAAACACGAGAAACCAAATTGATCACGTTGTGATAGAAGGAAGGCATTCATCCAGCGTGTTAGATGTACGATCGATCCGTGGAGCGGATATAGATTCGGATCATTACCTTGTTGCAGCAAAGGTTCGCAACCGTTTGAATATGACAAGGAAATTACGATCTAACACTGCACGGAAACTTGACATTGAAAAGCTGCAAACACAACAAAAGGCAGCGGCATACTCCACTCGACTGTTCCAACTGCTTGATGAAATCACTCCTTGTTCCGATGGCATTATGGCGCAGTGGCAAACTATTACCCACTCCATGGAAAAGGCAGCGAAATCCGTACTTGGGTACCGGAAGTCTCCTCCAAACAACCCATGGTACGACCCAGAGTGTCGAGATGCTACTGAAGCCAAGAATGCGGCATATAGAGCTACCCTGCAATCAGTAGAAATGCGCCAGACGAAGGAGTGTTATCGGGAGAAAAGGAAAGAGGAGAAACATCTATTCCGCAGAAAGAAAAAGGAAATGGAAAGACGTGAGTGTGAGCGAATTGAGATGTACAGAAGTCAGAATGAAGTCCGGAAATTCCACCAAAGAATTAAACATCAAACCGATGGCTTTGGTGCAGGCACATCCTCCTGCAGCGACAAAGAAGTAAATCTAATAACTGACACAGATATCATGCTGAGGATATGGAAAGAACATTTTACCCAACTGCTGGAGTCCGACGTTGGCGGCGAAGAGCATACAGCAGAACCAATCAAGGATGATGGTACAGAATGTTTACCTCCTAGTCAGAATGAGGTACAAGTAGCAGTGACCCGACTAAATAACAACAAAGCAGCAGGAGCCGACGCTCGAGAGTATCTTGCAGCAGGAGCAAGATACTCTCGAGCGTACCATGTGAAAGATTAAAACCTAAAGTCAATGAGGTAATTGGGCCCTATCAATGTGGCATTAGACCTGGTAAATCCACCCTGGACCAGATATTCACAATGCGTCCAAATCCTGGAAAAGACCCGAGAAGGACAAATCAACACCTACCATCTCTTTATTGACTACAAAGCCGCCTTCGATACTCCTTTACGTTCAAAGGTATTTCAAGCTATTGTCCAATGTCGGCGAAATTTTGGGACAGTGAGATGTGTTAGGCCCTTCGACATCCTCCGTCAATTTATCTCAGATAGGTTCAGATATGGATATAGCTGCCATATAGACCGATCTCTCGATTAATGGTTTTGGGCCCTTAAAAGGCGCATTTATTGTCCGATTTCGCCGAAATTTGGAACAGTGAGTTGTGTTAGGCTCTTCGACATCCTTTATCAATTTGGCCCAGATCGGTCAAGATTTCGATATAGCTGCCATATAGACCGATCCTCCGATTTAGGGTCTTAGGCCCATAATTAGGACAATGAGTTAAGTAAAGCCCCTTGACATATCTCTGCATTATTTCACAGATCGGTCCAGAGTTGGATATAGACCATATAGACCGATCGCTCGGTTTTAGGTTTTGAGGCCATAAAAGGCGCATTTATTGTCCGATGTCGCCGCAACTTGGAACAGTGAGTTGTGTTAGGCCCTTCGATATCCAACTTCAATTGTACCTAAATCGGTCCAAATTTTGATGTAGCTGCCATATGGACCGATCTCTCGATTCAAGGTTTTAGGCGCCCATAAATGTCACATTTATTATCCGATTTTGCTGAAATATGGGACAGTGTTTTGTGTTAGGCCCTTCGACATCCTTTGTCAATTTGATTTAGATCTGTCCAGATTTGGATATAGCTGCCATATAGACCGATCCTCCGATTTAAGGTGTTGGGCCCATAAAAGCTACATTTATTATCCGATTTTGCTGAAATTTGGGACAGTGAGTTGTGTTAGGCCCTTCGACATCTTTTGTCAATTTGATTTAGATCGGTCCAGATTTGGATATAGCTGCCATATAGACCGATCCTCCGATTTAAGGTGTTGGGCCCATAAAAGCTACATTTATTATCCGATTTTGCTGAAATTTGGGACAATGAGTTAGGTTAAGCCCCTTGATATATTTCTGCATTATGACACAGATCAGTTCAGATTTGGATATAGCTGCCATATAGAACGATCTCTCGGTTTTAGGTTTTGAGGCCATAAAATGTGCATTTATTGTCAGATGTCGCCGCAACTTGGGACAAGGAGTTGTGTTTGGCCCTTTGACATCCTTCTTTAATTTCACTAAGATCGATCCAGATTTGGATATAGCTGCCATAAAGACCGATCCTCAGATTTAAGGTCTTAGGCCCATAAAAGGCGCAGTTACTGTCCGATGTTGCCGAAATTTGGGACAGAGAAAGAGTTAAGTTAAGCCCCTCCACATATTTCTGTAATTTGGTCTAGATCGATGAAGATTTGCATATAGTTGCCATATAGACCGATATCTCGATTTAAAGTCTTGGCCCCAAAAAAGGTTCGGATCTGTTTACTTTTAGATATAGCTACTAAAAAGATCAATATTTCGTTATACACAATTGAACAATGACTTGTACTTGATAGTATTTGGTCCAAATCGGATCATATTTCGATATAACCGCTTTGGGACATAAGGTATGCAATTTTCACCTAACTTTTATGAAAGGTGGTGGAGGGTATCCAAAGTGCCGCCTCGCCGAACTTAACGCCTTTTTACTTGTTTTTTCTATCAGCAGATGTTATTTTCTTGTTCATTGTTTCAAAGAGGACTAAAATGCAAAAATTGCTGCGGAAATAGCGATTTTACCAATTCACCACTGTTGCGTTAGCCTTGTCTTCTGAATACGCCAGGAGTTCCTATTCATTGGATTCGTTCGATCATGACATAGGGTGTTTTCTTATGCAGTTGAAAAGGCAGTAGAACCACTCTTCCTTAGGACAATGGACACTTGCGCTGTGAGAGATTCCTCCTTAAATGCTTCACTTGCTGCTGATGTCGAAGTATTAGAACCAGAACGTACAACTGGCAACTTAATTATTTCAGTATTTTCCGGAGTTCTGATGTTTAGCCCACGACAGAATTGAATTACAGCCAGGAACGAGTCTGTCAGGATGAATTTCAAAGCGACAAAGAAAACAATTGAGCGACCTTTAGTAAAGAAGCTCTCGACGGCGAAGGCCCGCTGCTCCAAAGTTTAAAGCATGATGGCAACTGACTGAAGAAAGAAAGTAACTTGGGTACTTCTCCCTCCCAAAACGGTAGAAGAAGAAACGGTTCTTTAGACACTAACCGCCTTTTGACTCCCTTTTTGCTTTTTTGTGTAAATTCACCAATTTTCAAAATGTATACATCAATGAATTACATTCAATTTAGCAGTAAACTAGTCACACATTGCCAATTAATTTCTCTTTAACACAATACATAGCAACGGCATGTGCTCGTAATAATGAATAAATAATTATAATTTACAACTCCTAATTGTCAAGTAACATTAGCTGTCGTCAAATGCACTCACATTTCAAGAACTCGCTTTGAATTCAAATGCAAATAATTAAACAAACAATGCGTTGTATTGCATTTTAATAATCATTAAATAGAACTGTGGCTACTTCAATGCCATAGAGCAAGAGGGAGGAAATTGTGTATGGGCTCCAAACCAGCAACACTCATACAATTGAATTGAATTAAACTGTCGGTGTCGCAGGCAGCAGGCAGCAGGCTCGTCAACATGTATTTGTTTATTTAACTTTGTTGTCATCATTCTGCCTGTATAATCACCTCAAATGTGGACCAGAGGTTATATTTGGTCATTTTATGTACTCGTTTATATGGAGCATTTTGGCAATGTGTTTAACTATCTCCCACCTCCACAACCATCTCGCATGTGGTAATGACAGCTTTGAGGTTGGTTATTATTTTTCCCCCAAAAACAACCTGTAACGCATGGTCTGCGCACACATATGACATAGCTGCCTTCACTGCCCCAGGTGACAATTGCTGTGTGTTTGGTTTCGGATGCCTTCACAGAAGTCATTGATGGTCACCATGGCTACTCTTTGGCCCCGGGCTAGATGTGCTGTAAAAATAACAAATGGTTCTTGAACATTTAGTCAATTATGCATGTACGACAATTGTGTTTGGTTTTAATTGATTTAACCCATGAAGCCATGACAACAATTGATGTCGAAACCAGATCACTACACGTCACATATTTATGGATGCTAAACGCACATTTTGTGAAAGATACTTGAGGGTCTGGCGCAGAGATGTCATTTTCAGTCAAGTATAAATAGTGCAGAAAATTTGACCTCAAATAAACCGTAAAGCAAACTGGATCGAATCTTACAAACCTTTCATCAGCGATCGTATTTTTCAAGCTATTTGGCGAATTGCTTTCTATAAGATGAAACTAAATGAATGAACAATTACTGGACATAACACAAAAACAACAATCAAAACTTTCTCATATAAGGCTATTTGTAATTAAGGAGATAAACCGGCGTTAATATCTAGCGAAAAACAGGCAAGAGATACTAGACGTTAAATTTATATCGGTCAATATCACCAGTAGAATAGGTTAGGTTAGGTTGAAAAGAGGGTGCGGATATTAATACGCCATATGCCACTATGGACATACCCTTAGCCAGTAATCGGTTTGTTGAGTGCTCTAAATACTAACAAGTAAAACTTTAGATACCCACCACCTCGGGTGTATATAAAGGGTGATTTTTTTGAGGTTAGGATTTTCATGCATTAGTATTTGACAGATCACGTGGGATTTCAGACATGGTGTCAAAGAGAAAGATGCTCAGTATGCTTTGACATTTCATCATGAATAGACTTACTAACGAGCAACGCTTGCAAATCATTGAATTTTATTACCAAAATCAGTGTTCGGTTCGAAATGTGTTCATTCACCGTAACGTTGCGTCCAACAGCATCTTTGAAAAAATACGGTCCAATGATTCCACCAGCGTACAAACCACACCAAACAGTGCATTTTTCGGGATGCATGGGCAGTTCTTCTGGTTGCTCTTCACTCCAAATGCGGCAATTTTGCTTATTTACGTAGCCATTCAACCAGAAATGAGCCTCATCGCTGAACAAAATTTGTCAAAATTTGAACACATTTCGAACCGAACACTGATTTTGGTAATAAAATTCAATGATTTGCAAGCGTTGCTCGTTAGTAAGTCTATTCATGATGAAATGTCAAAGCATACTGAGCATCTTTCTCTTTGACACCATGTCTGAAATCCCACGTGATCTGTCAAATACTAATGCATGAAAATCCTAACCTCAAAAAAAACACCCTTTATGAGTCACTGTGTCAAATTTCAGTGAAATCGCGCCTTTTTTTAGGGCCAAGACTTTAATTCGAGATATCGGTCTACATGGCAGCTATATCCAAATCTGGACTGATTTTGGTCAGGTTGCGCAAAAGTGCACTGTCCCAAATTTCGACGAAATCGGACAATAAATGCTCCTGTTATGGGCCCAAGACCTTAAATCGAGAGATCGGTCTATATGGCAGCTATATCCAAATCTGAACCGATCTGGACCAAATTGACGAATGATGTCGAAGGGCCTAACACAACTCACTATCCCAAATTTCAGCAAAATCGGTTAATAAAGGTGGTTTTTTTGGGCATAAGACCCTAAGTCGGCGGATCAGTCTATATGGGGGCTATATCAAGATATAGTCCGATATAGCCCATCTTCGAACTTAACCTGTTTGTGGACAAAAAAAATAATCTGTGCAAAATTTCAGCTCAATATCTCTATTTTTAAAGTCTGTAGCGAGATTTCAACAGACAGACGGACTGGCATGTCTAGATCGTCTTAGATTTTTAAGCTGATCAACAATATATATACTTTATAGGGTCGGAAATGGATATTTCGATGTGTTGCAAACGGAATGACAAAATGAACATACCCCCATCCTTCGGAGGTGGGTATAAAAAGTAACCTCAAAAAGAAAATCTAAGTCAGGAATCTGTGCTACTAACAAAATCTTTAATTGTTTGTCATTCCAATTATGTCTGGTATTGTGTCCCCATCTAAGTACCGCTGTCTGTTAGTCGTGAAAGCCAGGCAGTGGCATAGGAAATGCTCCAGCATCTCACCATCTTCACCATACACCCACAAATGCTATCACTTGCCGTATGTCCTGTTATGAAACCGAAAGCTATAATGAACCCTTTCTTACTTACTTTCAGTTAAAGTTTTACGATCCGAATCTTCCTGTTGGAATTTCGTCGTCCTACCGATCGTTTCGCTGCTCCACACTGCGTTCGTCGCCCACGCCTTGAACTTGGATTGCGTCGACCAGGAACGCTTAGGGAAAGCAAAGTTTATTGACGGCACACAGTGGGAGAAAAAGAAAACAAGTAAAAGCGTGCCAAGTTGGGCCGGGCCGTATCTTAGGAGGCCACCACCATGGATTCTGCTAAAATATGCTAGCTATATCTGGTTATAGACCGACTTAGACCGTACTTGGCACAGTTGTTGAAATACACAACACAAAATTTCACCCAAATCCAATAAAAATCGCTGCTTGTAAGGGCTCAAGATCGGAAAATCAGTTTATGTGGGAGCTATATCATGTTCTTGGCCGATTTGGACCGTACTTTGCATAGATGTTAAAACTCATAACGGAACACCACATGCAAAATCTCAGCCAAATCGGAGAAAAATTGCGTCTTCCAGGGGCGCAAGAAGTCAAATCGGGAGATCGGTTTATATGGGAACTATATCAGGTTCTTGAACCGGCAAGAACTTCTTGTGCCAGAGTACTTAGACACGAAAAGTTTCTTTACGAACAGCGTCTTCGTGCCAAAGTTATTGCCTCTCCGAGGGCAAGCAAGAGCTTTTGGTCATTCGTAAAAAGAGTAAAGGGAAACCCATCGGCAATCCCAACTCTTGTTAAGGATGATCAGGTATTCACTGACCCGGTTGATAAGACTAATCTACTGGCTGAAATGTTTGTTGGAAATTCTTCCTTGCCGTTTAACAATCAACCACTCCCCGTGATGATAGTGTACCGAGTTCGATGCCTCAGATATTCTTTCGAATGTGTGGAGTCAAAAGGGTCCTTGCGGATCTCGACTATAATAAAACTCCGTGCCCGGACGGACGCTTGCTCGTCCACTACGCAACCTTTTCAACCTTGCTCACCGTGCGGCAGTTTTCCCGGCGCGTTGGAAGGTTGCGAACGTTTAGCCCATCCCCAAAAAAGGTGGGGCGAATAACCCTGCGGATTACCGGCCAATTTCGATATGCTCTGCGCTCTCCAAGGTTATGGAGAGAATGGCTAATCATCATCTTGTCAGATACTTAGAGTCCAATGGCCTTCTTAGTTCCGCAGAAATCGCTCTACGTGAGACCTAATGGCATTTTTGTCGGAACGATGGAGTCGCTCTATCCACCAGTTTGGTGAGAGTAAGGTCGTGGCGCGGGATATCTCCAGGGCATTTGATAGGGTCTGGCACGGTGCACTTTTATCAAAGCTATTCGCTTTTGGAGTCGGTAATAACTTCGTTCGATTATATCCAGCTTTCTCAGAGATCGCACTTTCCTATGAGTATACATTGACCGCAGGTGTGCCGTAAGGCTCTGTCCTTTACCCTTCCCTTTTTCTTATTTTCATTGACGATCTATCGGGTCATACTTCGAATTCTCTCATCATTCTCTACTCATTTGCCGATGACAGTAGTCTGTGTCATTCATATTCATTCAACCATAGGCCCAGTCCTCAAGAAATTGTGGACAGGTGGCGCATTATAAATAAGACGCTCTCTCAGGATTTGTTGGCCATTTCCGAGTGGGGTAGAATGAATAGAGTAGACTTTAACGCACCGAAGACGCAGTGCTGTTGCTTGTCTCACAAATGATTCACTGACCCACTCGATATCCATCGACGGTATAGATATTGAATAGTCATATGTTCTTGATGTTCTGGGCATGAAGATACAATGTTATGTCCGTTGGTCAAAACACGTATTCGAAGTGTCGAAAGAAGCATTCAAGTGTTTGGTATTTCCTAAGCGGTGAAAGAAATATCTCACCTCTTCTGATCTTCTCAATATCTATACTACCTACATCAGACCGAGGATGGAATATAATTCTCATATATGGGCAGGAGCTCCAAAACCATCCTTGGAGCTACTTGACCGTGTTCAATGGAAAGCGATGGTTTTGATTGGGGGCAGTAGGGTATCCAACTCTATTGCTTCTCTTGAACATCGTCTGTTTTATTTTATAGAAATCGGTTCAGATTTAGATGTATTGTAGCTGCCGTATATGTATATCGCCCGATTTTCAATTCGAGAGCCACTGCAAGCGGCTAAACTATTGGCCGTATTTTGAAATTAACGAAGACATATGTGGTTTGATTTTCATTTTTTGCATGACTTGGATTTGTGACAAAATTTATAACGACATTGTCAATGTCCAAATATGATTATTGAGTTAAATGTTATACAGTTTGGAAGTAAAACAAGTAAAAATGGCGGTGCCGAACTTTGGATAACCACCACCATGGATAATTTAACCATCCTCTTTTATAACAACTCCACTACTATACTAAATACTAAATTTTCCATGAACATTCCACTAAGGAACAGGGGAAACTTCTCTCATTACAATGAGTTTAGTATGATCAAACTTTAAAGCTCAATGATAAGGGGCCACCCTTTTTATGCCGGGACCGAATGGCGTGCCGCATAGCGACACCACTTGGTAGGGAAGTTTTAAAATGGCAAGATACATCACAAATATAGCTAGCATTGGAAAGGGGATAGGTTAGGTTACGTTGCGCTAGGTTAGGTTAAGTTTAAGTGGCTGTATGCCATCAGACTCACTTTCGTCCATTGTGATACCACAGGAACAGAAGTAGAATCGATTTTAAAAGCCGAATAACTTGCGAATGTTAACGTCCGCTAAATCTGTTCTCATTTCTCAAAGATATGAGAACCTAAAGTGGAACTCCTTCTAACTGATTCCAGCACCCCTGGAATGTGTTGGGTAGTTCATAGTCCCGCAAGCTCGGCCGCTTTACAACTCCCTTATTCTCAGTGCCCCGGCATCCAGAACAGGTGAATTTTGAACTGTTCAGTCATCTCGTTAAGACATCTGCGACAGTCGAGGGAGGTTTTTGGGTTCAGAAATACGTTCTCCAGGGATTTAATGGCTGCCTGGCTGTCTGAGAAGATATTTGTGGCAATTGTCGTTATGACATTATATCTTAGCCATTCCACCACTTCCTTATTTGTAAAGATCTCGGCTTGATACATACTGCAGTGGTCAGGTAACCTTATCTTAACTATATATATTGACGGATTATGGGATTATGAGGAAAGGTGGTTTACATATATACCCGATGTGGTGGGTACCTAAAGTTCGGCCTGACCGAATTTAATGCCTTTTTACATGTTTTTTTGCTTGACTTGGCAGTAATTTGATACTTAAAGTTCACATAAACGGTTCAACAAAGTTCATTTGTATTATTTTTTATTAAAATCCATCTTGGTGGGTTCCCAAAATTCGGCCCAGACGAATTCGACAGGAATTTTACTTGTTTTATAATAAACACGAGTCTTTATCGCAACTGCTAAAATTAATCATCGTACAAAAATGCCTTTCATTTGCAAATACCCATTAATGCCCACATAATGTAGAGCATTATGAACATATATTTATTCAAAACCAAATCTCTAAACCCCATTTCATAATGAGCTTTAGTGAATGTTTGGGCCCTTACCGTTCATAAATAGTTTACTTGTTCGCTTATTTACTTGAGCGAACATTTCAAAGCACACTAACTAACTCTTCAGAGTACTCTGGAATGCATTCAAATATGTTAAGCCCGAACTCCTCATACATCAATGCGTAATTGGGAACTTTAGTCAATTATGCGCTTAATTATTGAAATCATAACTGGCAATTGCTAGCATTTCAGCAAACATATCGCGGAAGAAGATGGTGAATACGAAATACATGGCACATCAAACGTACGTTGTAGACAATTTAAACTTTAAATTTAAACTCCATTGTGCTAGAAAGAAATTGTATTGGAATAACAACAAACAATGCAATAAAATTAAATTTCAGCTTAATGTCGACACTATTACATCAATTAAATTTCTCTTAAAACCTTAAAACCCCGATTCAAATGTTGACTATGTGACATATTAACACACTCTCAAAAACCAAACATTGCTTTAACACTTAATTGATTTTAAAATAGTTATTATTACTATAGCTTAGCAATCAATACAGCACTAATTGTTTAAGAACAAACGACCACAATGCATAATCCGCAAGTGTTGCAAATGAAGTTAACGCAATGCCATGCGAGAACAATTAAGGATCCACTATAATATGCCCAATACAAATCCAATTATCAACAAATCAAAACCATATTAAATTCATTGTCCATCAAAAGAGTACATAAAACGTAAACAATTAAGCACTAACGTGAACTGACTGACTAAACTACGGAAGAACGAATATAACGTAATTAAATGTAAGCTTTTTTTTCATCAAGCATCGTTTTGCCTTTATTTTCCTCCTCCCTCATGCATGCATTCATTCATTTATGTTGCATGCGTTTTTTCACACCAAACATCATTAGAATGTTGTCGTTAGCAAAAAAAAGAAGAAAAAAACAAAAACAGCTAAAACCAAGCTGGTATTTTTATTTGTATTTGCATGAAGTTCCACGCTTTTTGCTTTCGTTTAACGCTTTACATTATAAATGAACAGAAATAAAAACTCTGATATAAGGACCTCAACTGTACGAGGGTATTCAAATAAATCTATATGTTTGTAGAAGTTTTTCACAAGCACCACAAAAGCTGCAGAGTTTGTCAACAAGTGAGTTTTGCTACAATAAACTGACTAGATATGGAAGATTACTTCTCTTTTTAATTAATATATTGGTTTGCCCAAAAAGTAATTGCGGATTTTTTAAAAGAAGGTAAATGCATTTTTTATAAAACTTAGAATGAACTTTAATCAAATATACTTTTTTTACACTTTTTTTCTAAAGCAAGCTAAAAGTAACAGTAAAATTACTTTTTGGGCAACCCAATAGTTGTGAGAAATATTTTATGAAAAATGTTTGCAATAAATTGCTTCATTTAGAAATAGGTTTAGCGCCGAATCCGATAAGCCCCCGGAATAAGTTGAAAACCAACTGGACAAAATTCGGAAGGCTACTCCAAGCATAGAAGACATTGACAAAAATGTCAACAGGGTTACGACTGCACTGTTGGGGTCCTTCGAAGATAGTTGTCATCTTCGGGAAAGGAAATCAGCCCAAGAAAAACCCTGGATGACCAGTGAGATTCGCAATATTCGGAAAGAGGTCCGCAGACTTTTTAATAGAGCACGTCGTAAAAAGCGGAAGTTTATTGGGATGTGTATTACACACGGCTCAAAGAATACAATAAGATTACCAGAGCGGGAAAACGTGCCTCCTGGAGGCTTTTCCGCGAACAGGTCGATAGTGTTAATGACGCCGCCAAGATAAACAAGTAAAAAGGCGTTAAGTTCGGCCGGGCCGAACTTTGGATACCCACCACCTCGGGTATATATGTAAACCACCTTTCATCAAAATCTGGTTAAAATTGCATACCTTATGTCCGATAGCAATATATATCGAAATATGATCCGATTTTGACCAAATACTATTGGGTTGCCTAAAAAGTAATTGCGGATTTTTTAAAAGAAAGTAAATGCATTTTTAATAAAACTTAGAATGAACTTTAATCAAATATATAATTGCCATTTTGTTCGATAACCTTTTGCCATCTTCCTGGCAAATTTAGTATTCCACGCTCATAGAACTTCTGGCCTTTATCTGCAAAAAACTGAACCAAGTGCGATTTTACAGCCTCATCATTGCCGAAAGTTTTACCATTTAAGGAGTTCTGCAAAGGTCGAAATAAATGGTAGTCTGATGGTGCAAGGTCAGGGCTATATGGTGGATGCATCAAAAGTTCCCAGCCAAGCTCACTCAGTTTTTAGCGAGTGACCAAAGATGTGTGCGGTCTAGCGTTGTCCTGGTGGAATATGACACCTTTACGATTGACCAATTCTGGTCGCTTCTCCTTGATGGCTGTATTCAATTTGTCCAATTGTTGACAGTAAACATCCGAATTAATCGTTTGGTTCCTTGGAAGCAGCTCAAAATATACCACACCCTTCCTTCCTTCCTTCTTTTGGTGGATTTCAGCCTTTGAAGTGGTTTGAGCTGGTTCACCATGCTTGGGCCATGATCGTTTTCGATAATAAGTAAAAGTCATTGTTCAATTATGTATAACAAAATATTGATCTGTTTAGTAGCTATATCCAAAAATAAACCGATCAGAACCATATACAACATGGATGTCGAAAAGCCTAACTTAAGTCAATGTGTCAAATTTTAGTTAAATCGGATTATAAATGCGCCTGTTTTGGGGCCAAGGCTATAAATCGGGATATCGGTCTATATGGCAGCTATATGCAAGTCTTGATCGATCTAGACCAAATTGGAGAGATTGTGTAGGGGCTTAACTTAACTCTCCCAAATTTCGGCAACATCGGACAATAAATGCGCTTTTTATGGCCCAAAACATTAAATCGAGAGATCGGTCTATATGACAGCTATTTTCAAATCTGGACCGATCTAAGTGAAATTGAAGAAGGATGTCGAAGGGCCTAACACAACTCACTGTCCCAAATTGCGGCGACATCGGACAATAAATGCGCTTTTTATGGCTTCAAAAACCTAAAACCGAGAGATCGGTCTATATGGCAGCTATATCCAAATATGAACAGATCTGTATCATAATGCAGAAGTATGTCAAGGGGTTTAATTTAACTCACTGTCCCAAATTTCGGCGACATCGGACAATAAATGCGCTTTTTCTGGGCCTAAGACCCCAAATCGGAGAATCGGTCTATATGGCAGCTCTATCCAAATCTGGATCGATCTAAGCCAAATTGACGAAGAATGTCGAAGGGCCTAACACAACTCACTGTCCCAAATCTCAGCAAAATCAGATAATAAATTTGGCTTTTATTGGCCTAAGAGCATAAATCGAAGGATCGGTCTATATGGCAGCTATATCCAAATATGGACCGATCTGGGCCAAATTGAAGAAGGTTTGTCAAAAGGCCTAATACTACTCACAGTCCCAAATTTCAGCAAAATCAGTTAATAAATGTGGCTTTTATTGGCCTAAGAGCATAAATCGGACGATCGGTCTACATGGCCGCTATATCCAAATCTGGATCGATTTAAGCCAAATTGACGAAGAATGTCGAAGGGCCTAACACAACTCACTGTCCCAAATTTCAGCAAAATCGGATATTAAATGTGGCTTTTATTGTCCTAGGACCCTAAATCGGAGGATCGGTCTATATGACAGCTATATCCAAATATGAACCGATCTGGGCCAAACTGAAGAAGGATGTCAAAAGGCCTAACACTACTCATTGTCCCAAATTTCAGCAAAATCGGATATTAAATATGGTTTTTATTGCCCTAAGACCCTAAATCGGAGGATCGGTCTATATGGCAGCTATATCCAAATCTGAACCGATCTGAGCCAAATTAACGAAGAAAGTCGAAGGGCCTAACACAACTCACTGTCCCAAATTTCAGCAAAATCGGATAATTGACCTAAGACCCTAAATCGTCAGATCGGTCT
This sequence comes from Stomoxys calcitrans, assembly GCF_963082655.1. NCBI lineage: Eukaryota > Metazoa > Arthropoda > Insecta > Diptera > Muscidae > Stomoxys > Stomoxys calcitrans. The sequence continues at coordinate 204,371,216 of NC_081553.1, forward strand.
ATATGGGGGCTATATCAAGATATAGTCCGATATAGGCCATCTTCGAACTTAACCTGCTTATGGACAAAAAATGAATCTGTGCAAAATTTCAGCTCAATATCTCTATTTTTGAAGACTGTAGCGTGATTTCAACAGACAAACGGACGGCCTACAGACCCATAAGCCTTACGTCATTTCTACACAAAACCATGGAACTAATTGTGGACACCATGATAAAAAGGATGACATCCAGCGAACGGCTCAAATACAAACAGCAAGTCTGTGTCAAGGAAATGTCGGTGGAGACTGCCCTGCACGAGGTTGTACATAAAATAGAAGAATCTTTCGATGCCAAAACGTACACACTGGCGGTATGCGTTGACATCGAGGGGACTTTTAACAATGTGCGAACCGACACTCTGATCCAATCCTTAGACCAGTACCGGGTGGACCCGGTCCTTAGAGACTGAATAAACCATATGCTTAGGAACAGGTGGATAAATTGTGTGTTTCATGGCATATATATAAGGGAGAAAGTGGCACAGGGCACGCCACAGGGGGGGCATTTTATCGCCACTCCTATGGGAGACCACCATAAATGACCTATTATGGATGCTGACTGAGGAGGGATTTGAACCCGTCAATGCTATGCAGACGATATTATAATACTTCCTTGGGGTAAGGATCCGAACAAGCTATGCAGAAGCGCCGAAAGGGTCTTGCATATGTCATATGACTTTGCTACACCCAGAGGTCTTAATGTTAACCCAGAGAAGACTGAAATATGCCTGTTCACGAGGAAGACGAAGGTGGACCAATTTAACGCACCACGTCTCCTCAACAAGGCGATTTCGATAACTGACAAGGTCAAATACTTAGGTGTGATCTTGGACAGGAAACTGAATTCGAAGTGTCACATTCAGGAGCGTACTGAGAAGGCTCACAGCGTGATGGCCACTATGTAGAGGGGCCGTAGGCTCTAAATAGGGCCTGAATCCGAGGATAGCCCACTGGCTCTACAGGAACGTGATTAGACCAATACTTACTTACGCCTCAGTGGTTTGGTGGACTGCAATGGAGAAAAAGTGTAACATAAGGACCATACAACAGGTTCAGAGAACATGTTGTCTTGGCATAGGCGGAGCGATGAGGGCCACGCCCACTATGGCACTGGAGACTATTCTAGATATCCGACCCATTGACATATAGTTTAAGTGTGAGGCAGCCACTGCTGCTATGAGATTTAAGACTATGGGAGAATGGATTGAGAATGAGAGCAGCTCATACCATCGAGGTATAATCGAGGCGACGATAGGAAACCTGGAAGGTAGGGAAGAGGTTTCCAATATGATACAAGAGATGAACCTTGAAGTCGAATGCGAGGCACTGCTGCTATGGGCACAGTCTTGGACTGAGGAAACCCTAGTATTGCCACCTGGAAGATCATGTTACATGGATGGTTCAAAGCTAGAGGACAGTGTGGGCCTGGGAGTCTACAGTGAGAACACAGGGACTGAGATCTGGTATAGACTGCCTTACCATAATGCGGTCCTGCAGGCGGATATCCGGGCGATCACGGAATGCGTGACGTGGTGTGGTGCAAACGCAAGGTCGTCGACTATGAACATCTTTACCGATAGTAAAATTGCCATTAGGGCTATAACAACCAGGACGATAGGTCACGAACAGTCTTGCAGTGTAAGAAGGAGATAAACGCCTTCTCTGAGGATGGCAAAATCCTCATCGTTTGGGTGCAGGGCCATAACGGAGTAAGGGGAAATGGAAGGGCAGACGATTTGGCGGTGAAGGTCAGAGTACTACCGTCAATAAACTTGGTTAACCCGAAGCCTTTCGGGACGACGCAGTCCGTGTTAAGGGAGTGGGCGACGAATGCGCATGCAACATTGTGGAACAGTGAAACGGTCGGTAGGACGGCGTAAATCCTATGGGAGAAGGTATGAGAAGACGAGGCTCTTTTATGTAAAATCGGTGCGGCAAGTGATTGCATGTGTAGGGCATGCGGGGAAGATAATGAGACGTTGGAGCATTTCCTTTGTCATTGCCCGGCTTTCGCGTCTAACAGATACCGGCGCTTAGGTGGAGACACAATATCAGACATGAACCAATTTAGGGGAGTGGTAGTGAAAAGAATTAAGGATTTTGTAAGTAGCACGGAATTTCTTACTTAAAATTTTCTTTTTAGAGGTTTTTAATATCTGCACACTCTTTTCAACCTAACCTAACCTAGAAAAACCATAGAGAAATTATTGGATCTTGAAATTAAAAGTATTATTAATTATGTAAAATTAAACAAGAACCAGAAAGGAAAGGCTAAAGTCGGGCGCAGTCGACTATATAATACCCTACACCACCGAGTTGTTGGAAGTTGACCACTGCATGCAAAATTTCAGCCAAATCAGACAATAATTGCGGTATGTAACGACTCATGGAGTCAAATCGGGAGATCGGTTTGTATGGAAGCTATATCAGATTAAAGATCGATTTTGACTTTATTTAGTTCAGTTGTTGAAAGTCATAACAAAACACTACCAGCTCAATTTCAACCAAATCGGACAAAAATTGCGGCTTGCAAGGGCTCAAGAAGTTAAATCTAGAGATCAGTTTATAAGGGAGCTATATCAGTTTATAGACCGATTCTAACCGTACTTGGCATAGTTATTGAAACTCGTAACAGAACACTACATGCAAAATTTTAGCCAAATCGGACAAAACTTGTCGCTTGTAAAGGCTCAAGAAGACGAATCAGGAGATTGGCTTGTATGGGAGCTATATGTGGTTATAGACCGATGTAGACCGCACTTGACACAGTTGTTAAAAGTCATAACAGAATACTACATAAAAAATTTCAGCCATATCGGACAAAATTTCGGTTTCGAGGAGCTTAAGAAGTCAAAACTGGAGATCGATTTATATGGGAGCTATATGTAAATCTGAAGCGATACGGCCCATTCGCCGCGGGAATATATTGGCCATTGGTTATTAAAAGGCGCCAATAACTCGCCTTGTCGTATCGAGCTTCAAGGGCACCCGGCATTTAAGCAAGATCCGGTGCCACCCGGCCTCTATTTGAGACTCTCCACTCGATACTGCAGATTGTCCGCTACTGCAGTTGCAGCTACTCCGTATGGAGCATTCCACCATCCGCAATCTGTGGACGCGCCCGGTAGCTCCTAGTTAAGCCTCTCGTGATAACGAAGAACAATAGACAGATTGGAGCTCAATGTTTCAAAGTTCATATATGGTACTTTTTATACCCTCCACCATAAGAGGGGGGTTATACTAATTTCGTCATTCTGTTTGTAACTACTCGAAATATTCGTCTGAGACCCCATAAAGTATATATATTCTTGATCGTCGTGACATTTTATGTCGATCTAGCCATGTCCGTCCGTCCGTCCGTCCGTCTGTCTGTCGAAAGCACGCTAACTTCCGAATGAGTAAAGCTAGCCACTTGAAATTTTGCACAAATACTTCTTATTAGTGTAGGTCGGTTGGTATTGTAAATGGGCCATATCGGTCCATGTTTTGATATAGCTGCCATATAAACCGATCTTGGGTCTTGACTTCTTGAGCCTCTAGAGTGCGCAATTCTTATCCGATTGGAATGAAATTTTGCACGACGTGTTTT
>NC_081553.1:204375043-204415043 GCF_963082655.1 Stomoxys calcitrans
TTGTCCAATGTCGCCGAAATTTTGGGACAGTGAGTTGTGTTAGGCCCTTCGACATCCTTCTTCAATTTGGCTCAGATCGGTTCAGATATGGATATAGCAGCCATATAGGCCGATCGCTCGATTTATGGTTTTGGGCCCATAAAAGACTCATTTATTGTCCGATTTCGCCGAAATTTGGAACAGTGAGTTGTGTTAGGCCCTTCGACATCCTTTATCAATTTGGCCCAGATCGGTCCAGATTTCGATATAGCTGCCATATAGACCGATCCTCCGATTTAGGGTCTTAGGCCCATAAAAGGCGCAGTTACAGTCCGATGTCGCCGAAATTTGGAACAATGAGTTAAGTAAAGCCCCTTGACATATCTCTGCATTAATTCACAGATCGGTCCAGATTTGGATATAGACCATATAGACCGATCTCTCGGTTTTAGGTTTTGAGGCCATAAAAAGCGCATTTATTGTCCGATGTCGCCGCAACTTGGGACAGTGAGTTGTGTTAGGCCCTTCGATATCCAACTTCAATTGTACCTAAATCGGTCCAAATTTTGATGTAGCTGCCATATGGACCGATCTCCCGATTCAAGGTTTTAGGCCCATAAAAGTCACATTTATTACCCGATTTTGCTGAAATATCGGACAGTGTTTTGTGTTAGGCCCTTCGACATCCTTTGTCAATTTGATTTAGAACGGTCCAGATTTGGATATAACTGCCATATAGACCGATCCTCCGATTTAAGGTGTTGGGCCCATAAAAGCTACATTTATTATCCGATTTTGCTGAAATTTGGGACAGTGAGATGTGTTAGGCCCTTCAACACTAATCTTCAATTTGTCTCAGAGAGTTTCAGATGTGTATATAGCTGCCATATAAACCGATTCTCCGATTTAGTGTCTTAGGCCAATAAAAGCCACATTTATTATCCGATTTTGCAGAAATTTGGGACAATGAGTTAGGTTAAGCCGATTGACATATTTCTGCATTATGGCACAGATCGGTTCAGATTTGGATATAGCTGCCATATAGACCGATCTCTCGGTTTTAGGTTTTGAGGCCATAAAAAGTGCATTTATTGTTTCGATGTCGCCGCAACTTGGGACAGGGAGTTGTGTTTGGCCCTTCGACATCCTTCTTTAATTTCACTAAGATCGAGCCAGATTTGGATATAGCTGCCATAAAGACCGATCCTCAGATTTAAGGTCTTAGGCCCATAAAAGGCGCAGTTACTGTCCGATGTTGCCGAAATTTGCGACAGAGAGTTAGGTTAAGACCCTCCACATATTTCTGCAATTTGGTCGATCAAGATTTGCATATAGCTGCCATATAGACAGATATCTCGATTTAAAATCTTGGCCCAAAAAAAGGTTCAGATCTGTTTATTTTTAGATATAGCTACTAAAAAGATCAATATTTTGTTATACACAATTGAACAATGACTTGTACTTATTAGTATTTGGCCCAAATCGGATCATATTTCGATATAACCGCTATGGGACATAAGGTATGCAATTTTCACCAAACTTTTATGAAAGGTGGTTTACATATATAGCCGAGGTGGTGGGTATCCAAAGTGCCGCCTCGCCGAACTTTACGCCTTTTTACTTGTTTTTTCTATCAGCAGGTGTTATTTTCATGTTCATTGTTTCAAAGAGGACTAAAATGCTGCGGAAATCGCGATTTTACCAATTCACCACTGTTGCGTTAGTTTCGTCTTCTGAATACGCTAGGAGTTCTTACTCCCAGGATTCGTTCGATCATGACATAGGGTGTTTTCTTTACGCAGCAGTTAAAGGCAGTAGAACCACTCTTCCTCAGGACAATGGACACTTGCGTTGTGAGAGATTCCTCCTTAAATGCTTCACTAGCTGCTAATGTCGAAGTATTAGAACCAGAACGTACAACTGGCAGCTTCATTCTTTCAGTATTTTCCGGAGTTCTGATGTTTAGCCCACGACAGAATTGAATTACGGCCAGGAACGAGTCTGTCAGGATGAATTTCAAAGCGACGAAGAAAACAATTGAGCGACCTTCAGAAAAGAAGCTCTCGGTGGCGAAGGCCCGCTGCTCCAAAGTTTAAAGCATGATGGCAACTAACTGAAGAAAGAAAGTAACTTGGGGACTTCTCCCTCCAGATGCGCCCCCTCCCGAAACGGTAGAAGATGAAACGGTTCTTTAGACACTAACCGCCTTTTGACTCTCGTTTTGCTTCATTGTGTAAATTCACCAATTTACAAAATGTATAAATCATTGAATTACATTCAATTTAGCAGTAAACCAGTCACACATTGCCAATTAATTTCTCTTTAACACAATACATAGCAACGGCATGTGCTCATAGTAATGAATAAATAATTATAATTTACAACTCCTAATTGTCAAGTAACATTAGCTGTCGTCAAATGCACTCACATTTCAAGAACTCGCTTTGAATTCAAATGCAAATAATTAAACAAACAATGCGTTGTATTGCATTTTAATAATCATTAAATAGAACTGTGGCTACTTCAATGCCATAGAGCAAGAGGGAGGAAATTGTGTATGGGCTCCAAACCAGCAACACTCATACAATTGAATTGAATTAAACTGTCGGTGTCGCAGGCAGCAGGCAGCAGGCTCGTCAACATGTATTTGTTTATTTAACTTTGTTGTCATCATTCTGCCTGTATAATCACCTCAAATGTGGACCAGAGGTTATATTTGGTAATTTTATGTACTCGTTTATATGGAGCATTTTGGCAATGTGTTTAACTATCTCCCACCTCCACAACCATCTCGCATGTGGTAATGACAGCTTTGAGGTTGGTTATTATTTTTCCCCCAAAAACAACCTGTAACGCATGGTCTGCGCACACATATGACATAGCTGCCTTCACTGCCCCAGGTGACAATTGCTGTGTGTTTGGTTTCGGATGCCTTCACAGAAGTCATTGATGGTCACCATGGCTACTCTTTGGCCCCGGGCTAGATGTGCTGTAAAAATAACAAATGGTTCTTGAACATTTAGTCAATTATGCATGTACGACAATTGTGTTTGGTTTTAATTGATTTAACCCATGAAGCCATGACAACAATTGATGTCGAAACCAGATCACTACACGTCACATATTTATGGATGCTAAACGCACATTTTGTGAAAGATACTTGAGGGCCTGGCACATTGATGCCATTTTCGGTCAAGCATAAATAGTGCCGAAAATTTGACCTCAAATAAACCGTAAATCAAACTGGATCGAATCTTACAAACCTTTCATCAGCGATCGAATCTTTCAAGCTCTCTTGCAAGTTTCTTTTAATAAGGCGAAACTAAATGAATGAACAATTACTGGGCATAACACAAAAACCACAATCAAAACTTTCTCATATAAGGCTATTTGTAATTAAGGAGATAAACCGGCGTTAATATCTAGCGAAAAACAGGCAAGAGGTACTAGACGTTAAATTTATATCGGACAATATCAGCAGTAGAATAGGTTAGGTTAGGTTAAAAAGAGGGTGCGGATATTAATCCACCATATGCCACTATGGACATACCCTTAGCCAGTAATCGGTTTGTTGTGTAAATACTAACAAGTAAAAGGGCGTTAAGTTCGGCCGGGCCGAACTTTAGATACCCACCACCTCGGGTGTATATACATATAACAACATTTCATCAAAATCCGGTGAAAATTGCATACATTATGTGCCATAGAGTTATATCGAAATATGTTCCGATTTGGACCAAATACTATTGGGTTGCCCACAAAGTAATTGCGGATTTTTTAAAAGAAAGTAAATGCATTTTTAATAAAGCTTAGAATGAACTTTAATCAAATATACTTTTTTTACACTTTTTTTTCTAAAGCAAGCTAAAAGTAACAGCTGATAACTGACAGAAGAAAGAATGCAATTACAGAGTCACAAGCTGTGAAAAAATTTTACTTTTTGGGCAACCCAATAGTAAGTACAAGTTTGTGTATAACAAAATATTGGTCTTTTTAGTAGCTATATCTAACAATAAACCGATCTGAACCATATACGACATGGAAATCGAAAAGCCTAATATAAGTCACTGTGTCAAATTTCAGTGAAATCGGATACTAAACGCTCCTTTTTTGGGGCCAAAACTTTAATTCGAGATATCGGTCTACATGGCAGCTATATCCAAATCTGGACCGATTTTGGTCAGGTTGCAGAAAAGCGCACTGTCCCAAATTTCGACGAAATCGTACAATAAATGCTCCTATTATGGGCCCAAGACCTTAAATCGAGAGATCGGTCTATATGGCAGCTATATCCAAATCTGAACCGATCAAGGCCAAATTGAAGAAAAAAGTCGAAGGGTCTAAGACAACTCACTATCACAAATTTCAGCGATATCGGACAATAAATGTGCTTTTTATGGTCTCAAAACCTAAAACCGAGAGATCGGTCCATATGGCAGCCATATCCAAATCTGTACCAATCTGGGCCAAATTGACGAATGATGTCAAAGGGCCTAACACAACTCACTGTCCCAAATTTCAGCAAAATCGGATAATAAATGTGGCTTTTTTGGGCCTAAGACCCTTACTCGGAGGATCGGTCTATATGGCAGCCATATCCAAATCTGAACCGATCTGGGCCAAATTGACGAATGATGTCAAAGGGCCCAACACAACTCACTGTCCCAAATTTCAGCAAAATCGGACAATAAATGTGGCCTTTATGGGCCTAAGACCCTTAATCGGAGGATCGGTCTATATGGCAGCTATATCCAAATCTGACCCGATCTGGGCCAAATTGGCGAATGATGTCGTAGTACCTAACACAACTCACAATCCCAAATTTCAGCAAAATCGGACAATAAATGTGGCTTTTTTGGCCATAAGACCCTAAATCGGCGGATCGGTCTATATGGGGGCTATATCAAGATATAGTCCGATATAGCCCATCTTCGAACTTAACCTGTTTGTGGACAAAAGAATAATCTGTGCAAAGTTTCAGCTCAATATCTCTATTTTTTAAGACTGTAGCGTGATTTCAACAGACAGACGGACGGACATGTCTAGATCGTCTTAGATTTTTATTGATATTGTGTCCCAACCTAAGTACCACTATCTGTTATTCGCGACTAACCAGGCAATGACAAAGGAAATGCTCCAACATCTCACCATCTTCACCATATGGTCCACATATGCTATCACTTGCCGTATGTCCTGTTATGATACCGAAAACTGTAATGAACTCTTTCTTACTTCCTTTCAGTTAAAGTCTTACGATCCGGATCTTCCCGTTGGATATTCGTCGTCCTACCGACCGTTTCGCTGCTCCACAGTGTTACATGCGTTCGTCGCCCACGCCCTGAACTCGGACTGCGTCGACCCGGAACGCTTAGGGCACACAGTGGGGCCATAACTTTCCATACAAACCGATCTAGGGTCTTGACTTCTTGTGCCTCTATAGAGCGCAATTATAATCCGATTTGGCTTAAATTTTGTGCAACGACTTCTCCCGTGACCTCCAACACCTCCCATTGCCTCCGACATACGTGTCAAATATAGTCTGAATCGGTCGAACCGATTTTCCTATTTTGCTTCTTGAACCCTTAAAGGCTGACATTTTACACAATGACATTACCCTGTAAGCCGATCTTCCTATTTTACTTCTTGAGCCCCTAAATGCTGACATTTTACACAACGACATTTACTATGGTCTCCTACATTCAAATTTATTATGGTCCAAATCGGACCATAGCTTGATGTAGCTCCAATGGCATAGGAATTTTTTCTTTTTATCCTTTGTTTGCCTAAAAAGAGATACCAGGAAAAAATCTCAACAGATGCGATCCATGGTGGAGGGTATATAAGTTTCGGCCCGGCTGAACTTGCACGCTTTCACTTGTTGAAAATTTGGCCGAGATTAGCTTCGTATTCTACACCTTACAAACGCATTTGTGATTCGATTTTTAGATCCTACAACACCACTGTGGTACAGGCTATTAAAACTTTGTGCATTTCTTTGCAGCGTTTAGAAGGAGAAGAGTTAGACCCATCGATAAGTATATCGATCGGCTTAGAATCATTACCTGATTTAGTTATGTCCGTCTGTCTGTCCATGTATTCTTGTGTTCAAGGTATAGGACGCATTTGTTATTCAATTGCCATAAAATTTTGCACAAGTCTCTCCTAAGGACAAACGCTACTAATATTGAAAAAAATGGCATCAGATTTCGATGTAGCTTCCATATATATCTTTCATCCGATATGAATTTAAAGGCCTCGCCAGGATTCGAACCCAGACGTTCAGCGTCATAGGCGGACATGCTAATCTCTGTGCTACGGTGGCTTCCCCAGAAATCTCACTCATAAGAATTTTGAGAAATTTTTTCGTTTGATTTTTGGGATATAAAAAATTTCGCAGTAACAAGAACTTTCGACTTTGAAAAAATGAGGGGTGCACCTAAAAATAACAAGTAAAAGCGTGCTAAGTTCGGCCGGGCCGAATCTTATATACCCTCCACCATGGATCTCATTTGTCGAGTTCTTTTCCCGGCATCTCTTCTTAGGCAAAAAAGGATATAAGAAAAGAGTTGCTCTGCTATTAAAACGATATCAAGATATGGTCCGGTTCGGACCACAATTAAATTATATATTGGAGACCTGTGTAAAATTTCAGCCAATTCGTATAAGAATTGCGCCCATTGGGGCTCACGAAGTAAAATAGAGAGAACGATTTATATGGGATCTGTATCGGGCTATAGACCGATTCAGACCATAATAAACACGTTTGTTGATGGTCATGAGAGGATCCGTCGTACTAAATTTCAGGCATATCGGACCTCTAGAGGCTCAAAAAGTCAAGATCCCAGATCGGTCTATATGGCAGCTATATCAGGTTATGAACCGATTTGAACCTTATTTGACACAGTTGTTGAAAGTAAAAATAAAATACGTCATGCAAAATTTCAGCCAAATCGGATAGGAATTGCGCCCTGTAGAAGCTCAAGAAGTCAAATCCCCAGATCTGTTTATATGACAGCTATATCAGGTTATTGACCGATTTCAACTATATTTGGCACAGTTGTTGGATATCATAACGAAATACTTGGTGCCAAAAATTCATTCCAATCGGATAAGAATTGCGCACTCTAGAGGCTCAAGAAGTCAAGACCCAAGATCGGTTTATATGGCAGCTATATCAGGTTATGGACCGATTTAAACCATTCTTGGCACAATTGTTGGATATAATATCGAAAACCGTCGTGCAAAATTTCATTCCAATCGGATAAGAATTGCGCACTCTAGACTCAAGAAGTCAAGACCCCAGATCGGTTTATATGGCAGCTATATTAGGTTATGCACCGATTTGAACCAAACTTGGCACAGTTCTTGGATATCATAAGAAAACACGTCGTGCAAAATTTCATCCCAATCGGATAAGAATTGCGCACTTTAGAGGCTCAAGAAGTCAAGACCCAAGATCGGTTTATATGGCAGCTATATCAGGTTATGAACCGATTTGAACCATACTTGGCACAGTTGTTGGATATAATAACAAAACACGTCGTGCAAAATTTCATTTCAATCGGATAAGAATTGCGCACTCTAGAGGCTCAAGAAGTCAAGACCCAAGATCGGTTTATATGGCAGCTATATCAGGTTATGGACCGATTTGAACCATACTTTGCACAGTTGTTGGATATCATAACAAAACACGTCGTGCAAAATTTCATTTCAATCGGATAAGAATTGTGCCCTCTAGAGGGTCAAGAAGTCAAGACCCAAGATCGGTTTATATGGTAGCTATATCAGGTTATGGACCGATTTGAACCATACTTGGCATAGTTGTTGGGTATCATAACAAAACACGTCGTGCGAAATTCCATTCCAATCGGATAAGAATTGCGCCCTCTAGAGGGTCAATAAGTCAAGACCTAAGATCGGTTTATATGGTAGCTATATCAGGTTATGGACCGATTTGAACCATACTTGGCACAGTTGTTGGATATCATAACAAAACACGTTGTGCAATATTTCATTCTGATCGGATAATAATTGCGCACGCTAGAGGCTCAAGAAGTCAAGACCCAAGATCGGTTTATATGGCAGCTATATCAGGTTATGGACCGATTTGAACCATACTTGGCACAGTTGTTAGATATCATAGCAAAACACGTCATGCAAAATTTCAATTCAATCGGATAAGAATTGCGCACTCTACAGGCTCAAGAAGTCAAGACCCCAGATCGGTTTATATGGCAGCTATATCAAAACATGGACCGATATGGCCCATTTACAATACCAACCGACCTACACTAATAAGAAGTATTTGTGCAAAATTTCAAGCGGCTAGCTTTACTCCTTCGGATGTTAGCGTGCTTTCGACAGACAGACGGACGGACGGACGGACGGACGGACGGACGGACGGACAGACGGACGGACATGGCTAGATCGACATAAAATGTCACGACGATCAAGAATATATATACTTTATGGGGTCTCAGACGAATATTTCGAGTAGTTACAAACAGAATGACGAAATTAGTATACCCCCCATCTTATGGTGGAGGGTATAAAAATTTGGTATCCAAATTTCGAATGGGGTGCCTAGGGGGGCCGCCCCACCCTAAAACCTACCAAACATATATTTAGGACAATCACGACAATATGGGACTCAAATGAAAGGTATTTAAGATAAGAAAACGTATCTGATATCAAATTGTCGGACCAAATGTTAGGGGGACCACCTCAACCCCCAAAACACCTCCAAATCGGACATATTTATCTACCATGGCAATATGGGAGTCAAATACAAGGTATTTACGAGTAGAAAATGATACTAAAATCCAAATGTGGGACCACGTTTCTGGGGGTCCACCCCTTCCCCAATACACCCCCCAAACAGAACTTATTTACTGACCATGGGAATATGGGGCTTAAATAAAAGGTATTTGAATGTAGAATACGAATCTGATATCCAAATATGGGACCAAGTGTTTGGGGGGTCACCTCTCCCCAAAAAAAAACATCCCCCAAATGGGATAAATTTACAACCTTAGCAATATGGGGCTCAAATGAAAGGTTTTTTTGAGTAAAGTACGAATTTGATATCAATATTCGGGAAAAGTGCCTATGGGGCTACCCCACCCCCACAACACCACCCAAATAGTAAGTATTTTTGGACTATTGCAATATGAGGTTCAAATAAGAGGGTTTTAAAAGTGGAGCACGAATCCGATATATATTTTCAAGGCCAACTCACTGAATGGCCGTCCATCCCACAAAACACCTCCCAAGCCGGTCATGTTTGCGGACTATGGAAATATGGGGCTCGAATTAAAGGTATTTGGGAGTAGACCACTGATATCAATATTAGGGACCAACTGTCTAGGGTAGGTCCCACCACCATAACAACCCCCAAATAGGACGTATTTGCTCACCAAGACAATTTGGGTCGTAAAGAGAGTGGAACTAAATATTTATAGTTTTTAGGGTCAATACCCCAAACTGGACATATTTGCTGATTTTGCATTAAGGACATTTCTTAGATCGGTCTATATTTGGATATAGTTGCAAAAGAAACCAATATTTTATTCCACAAAATTGGATAGTGACTTGTATTTATAACACAACTCAATGTCCGTGCCCAATTTGGTCCAAATCGGACCATATTTCAATAAAGCTGCTATGGGATTATGAGGAAAGTTGGTTGACATATATACCCGATGTGGTCGGTACCTAAAGTTCGGCCTGACCTAATTTAATGCCGTTTTACTTGTTTTTTTTTTTTTTTGCGTTACTTGGCAGTAATTTAGTACTTAAAGTTAACATAAGCAGTTCAACTAAGTTCATTTGTGTTATTTTTTATTAAAATCCATGTTGGTGGGTTCCCAAAATTCGGCCCAGACGAATACAACACGAATTTTTCTTGTTTTGTAATAAACACGAGTCTTAATCACACCAACTTAAATTGATCATCGTACAAAAATGCCTTTCATTTGCAAATACCCATTAATGCCCACATAATGTAGAGCATTATGAACATATATTTATTCAAAACCAAATCTCTAAACCCCATTTCATAATGAGCTTTAGTGAATGTTTGGGCCCTTACCGTTCATAAATAGTTTACTTGTTCGCTTATTTACTTGAGCGAACATTTCAAAGCACACTAACTAACTCTTCAGAGTACTCTGGAATGCATTCAAATATGTTAAGCCCGAACTCCTCATACATCAATGCGCAATTGGGAACTTTAGTCAATTATGCGCTTAATTATTGAAATCATAACTGGCAATTGCTAGCATTTCAGCAAACACATCGCGGAAGAAGATGGTGAATACGAAATACATGGCACATCAAACGTACGTTGTAGACAATTTAAACTTTAAATTTAAACTCCATTGTGCTAGAAAGAAATTGTATTGGAATAACAACAAAAAACAATGTATTAAAGTTAAATTTCAACTTAATGTCAACACTATTACATCAATTAAATTTCTCTTAAAACCTTAAACCCCCGATTCAAATGTTGACTATGTGACATATTAACACACTCTTAAAACCAAACATTGCTTTAACACTTAATTGATTTTAAAATAGTTATTATTACTATAGCTTAGCAATCAATACAGCACTAATTGTTTAAGAACAAACGACCACAATGCATAATCCGCAAGTGTTGCAAATGAAGTTAACGCAATGCCATGCGAGAACAATTAAGGATCCACTATAATATGCCCAATACAAATCCAATTATCAACAAATCAAAACCATATTAAATTCATTGTCCATCAAAAGAGTACATAAAACGTAAACAATTAAGCACTAACGTGAACTGACTGACTAAACTACGGAAGAACGAATATAACGTAATTAAATGTAAGCTTTTTTTTTCATCAAGCATCGTTTTGCCTTTATTTTCCTCCTCCCTCATGCATGCATTCATTCATTTATGTTGCATGCGTTTTTTCACACCAAACATCATTAGAATGTTGTCGTTAGCAAAAAAAAAAAAAAAAAGAAGAAAAAAACAAAAACAGCTAAAACCAAGCTGGTATTTTTATTTGTATTTGCATGAAGTTCCACGCTTTTTGCTTTACTTTAACGCTTTACATTATAAATGAACAGAAATAAAAACTCTGATATAAGGACCTCAACTGTACGAGGGTATTCAAATAAATCTATTTGTTTGGAGAAGTTCTTCACAAGCACCACAAGAGCTGCAGAGTTTGTCAACAAGTGAGTTTTGCTACAATAAACTGACTAGATATGGAAAATTATTTCTCTTTTTAATTAATGTATTGGTTTGCCCAAAAAGTAATTGCGGATTTTTTAAAAGAAGGTAAATGCATTTTTTATAAAACTTAGAATGAACTTTAATCAAATATACTTTTTTTTACACTTTTTTTCTAAAGCAAGCTAAAAGTAACAGTAAAATTACTTTTTTGGCAACCCAATAGTTGTGAGAAATATTTTATGAAAAATGTATGCAATAAATTGCTTCATTTAGAAATAGGTTTAGCGCCGAATCCGATAAGCCTCCGGAATAAGTTGAAAACCAACTGGACAAAATTCGGAAGGCTACTCCAAGCACAGAAGACATTGACGAATATGTCAACAGGATTACGACTGTTGGGGTCATTCGAAGATAGTTGTCCTCTTCGGGAAAGGAAATCACCCCAAAAACAACCCTCGATGACCAGGGAGATTCGCAATATTCGGAAAGCGGTCCGCAGACTTTTTAACACAGCACGTCGTAAAAAAGCAGAAGTTTATTGGGATGTGTATTACACACGGCTCAAAGAATACAATAAGATTACCAGAGCGGCAAAACGTGGCTTTTCCGCGAACAGGTCGATAGTGTTAATGACGCCGCCAAGATAAACAAGTAAAAAGGCGTTAAGTTCGGCCGGGCCGAACTTTGGATACCAACCACCTCGGGTATATATGTAAACCACCTTTCATCAAAATCTGGTTAAAATTGCATACCTTATGTCCGATAGCAATATATATCGAAATATGATCCGATTTTGACCAAATACTATTGGGTTGCCTAAAAAGTAATTGCGGATTTTTTAAAAGAAAGTAAATGCATTTTTAATAAAACTTAGAATGAACTTTAATCAAATATATAATTGCCATTTTGTTCGATAACCTTTTGCCATCTTCCTGGCAAATTTAGTATTCCACGCTCATAGAACTTCTGGCCTTTATCTGCAAAAAACTGAACCAAGTGCGATTTTATAGCCTCATCATTGCCGAAAGTTTTACCATTTAAGGAGTTCTGCAAAGGTCGAAATAAATGGTAGTCTGATGGTGCAAGGTCAGGGCTATATGGTGGATGCATCAAAAGTTCCCAGCCAAGCTCACTCAGTTTTTAGCGAGTGACCAAAGATGTGTGCGGTCTAGCGTTGTCCTGGTGGAATATGACACCTTTACGATTGACCAATTCTGGTCGCTTCTCCTTGATGGCTGTATTCAATTTGTCCAATTGTTGACAGTAAACATCCGAATTAATCGTTTGGTTCCTTGGAAGCAGCTCAAAATCTACCACACCCTTCCTTCCTTCCTTCTTTTGTTGGATTTCAGCCTTTGAAGTGGTTTGAGCTGGTTCACCATGCTTGGGCCATGATCGTTTTCGATAATAAGTAAAAGTCATTGTTCAATTATGTATAACAAAATATTGATCTGTTTAGTAGCTATATCCAAAAATAAACCGATCAGAACCATATACAACATGGATGTCGAAAAGCCTAACTTAAGTCAATGTGTCAAATTTCAGTTAAATCGGATTATAAATGCGCCTGTTTTGGGGCCAAGGCTATAAATCGGGATATCGGTCTATATGGCAGCTATATGCAAGTCTTGATCGATCTAGACCAAATTGGAGAGATTGTTTAGGGGCTTAACTTAACTCTCCCAAATTTCGGCAACATCGGACAATAAAACCTTAAATCGAGAGATCGGTCTATATGGCAGCTATATCCAAATCTGAACCGATCCAAGTGAAATTGAAGAAGGATGTCGAAGGGCCTAACACAATTCACTGTCCCAAATTGCGGCGACATCGGACAATAAATGCGCTTTTTATGGCTTCAAAAACCTAAAACCGAGAGATCGGTCTATATGGCAGCTATATCCAAATATAGACCGATCTGGGCCAAATTGACGAAGAATGTCGAAGGGCCCAACACAACTCACTGTCCCAAATTTCAGCAAAATCCGATAATAAATGTGGCTTTTATGGGCCTAAGACCCTAAATCGGAGAATCGGTCTACATGGCAGCTATATCCAAATCTGGATCGATCTAAGCCAAATTGACGAAGAATGTCGAAGGGCCTAACACAACTCACTATCTCAAATTTCAGCAAAATCGGATAATAAATGTGGCTTTTATGGGCCTAAGATCCTAAATCGGAGGATCGGTCTATATGACAGCTATATCCAAATCTGGACCGATCTGGGCCAAACTGAAGAAGGATGTCAAAAGGCCTAAGACTACTCATCGTCCCAAATTTCAGCAAAATCGGATATTAAATGTGGCTTTTATTGGCCTAAGACCCTAAATCGGAGGATCGGTCTATATGGGAGCTATATCCAAATCTGGACCGATCTAGGCCAAACTGAAGAAGGATGTCAAAAGGCCTAACACTACTCATTGTCCCAAATTTCAGCAAAATCGGATATTAAATGTGGCTTTTATTGGCTTAAGACCCTAAATCGGAGGATCGGTCTATATGGGAGCTTTATCCAAATCTGAACCGATCTGAGCCAAATTAACGAAGAATGTCGAAGGGCCTAACACAACTCACTGTCCCAAATTTCAGCAAAATCGGATAATAAATGTGGCTTTTATGGGCCTAAGACCCTAAATCGGAAGATCGGTCTATATGACAGCTATATCCAAATATGGACCGATCTGGGCCAAATTGAAGAAGGTTTGTCAAAAGGCCTAATACTACTCACAGTCCCAAATTTCAGCAAAATCAGTTAATAAATGTGGCTTTTATTGGCCTAAGAGCATAAATCGGACGATCGGTCTACATGGCCGCTATATCCAAATCTGGATCGATTTAAGCCAAATTGACGAAGAATGTCGAAGGGCCTAACACAACTCACTGTCCCAAATTTCAGCAAAATCGGATATTAAATGTGGCTTTTATTGTCCTAGGACCCTAAATCGGAGGATCGGTCTATATGACAGCTATATCCAAATATGAACCGATCTGGGCCAAACTGAAGAAGGATGTCAAAAGGCCTAACACTACTCATTGTCCCAAATTTCAGCAAAATCGGATATTAAATATGGTTTTTATTGCCCTAAGACCCTAAATCGGAGGATCGGTCTATATGGCAGCTATATCCAAATCTGAACCGATCTGAGCCAAATTAACGAAGAAAGTCGAAGGGCCTAACACAACTCACTGTCCCAAATTTCAGCAAAATCGGATAATTGACCTAAGACCCTAAATCGTCAGATCGGTCTATATGGGGGCTATATCAAGATATAGTCCGATATAGGCCATCTTCGAACTTAACCTGCTTATGGACAAAAAATGAATCTGTGCAAAATTTCAGCTCAATATCTCTATTTTTGAAGACTGTAGCGTGATTTCAACAGACAGACGGACGGCCTACAGACCCATAAGCCTTACGTCATTTCTACACAAAACCATGGAACTAATTGTGGACACCATGATAAAAAGGATGACATCCAGCGAACGGCTCAAATACAAACAGCAAGTCTGTGTCAAGGAAATGTCGGTGGAGACTGCCCTGCACGAGGTTGTACATAAAATAGAAGAATCTTTCGATGCCAAAACGTACACACTGGCGGTATGCGTTGACATCGAGGGGACTTTTAACAATGTGCGAACCGACACTCTGATCCAATCCTTAGACCAGTACCGGGTGGACCCGGTCCTTAGAGACTGAATAAACCATATGCTTAGGAACAGGTGGATAAATTGTGTGTTTCATGGCATATATATAAGGGAGAAAGTGGCACAGGGCACGCCACAGGGGGGGCATTTTATCGCCACTCCTATGGGAGACCACCATAAATGACCTATTATGGATGCTGACTGAGGAGGGATTTGAACCCGTCAATGCTATGCAGACGATATTATAATACTTCCTTGGGGTAAGGATCCGAACAAGCTATGCAGAAGCGCCGAAAGGGTCTTGCATATGTCATATGACTTTGCTACACCCAGAGGTCTTAATGTTAACCCAGAGAAGACTGAAATATGCCTGTTCACGAGGAAGACGAAGGTGGACCAATTTAACGCACCACGTCTCCTCAACAAGGCGATTTCGATAACTGACAAGGTCAAATACTTAGGTGTGATCTTGGACAGGAAACTGAATTCGAAGTGTCACATTCAGGAGCGTACTGAGAAGGCTCACAGCGTGATGGCCACTATGTAGAGGGGCCGTAGGCTCTAAATAGGGCCTGAATCCGAGGATAGCCCACTGGCTCTACAGGAACGTGATTAGACCAATACTTACTTACGCCTCAGTGGTTTGGTGGACTGCAATGGAGAAAAAGTGTAACATAAGGACCATACAACAGGTTCAGAGAACATGTTGTCTTGGCATAGGCGGAGCGATGAGGGCCACGCCCACTATGGCACTGGAGACTATTCTAGATATCCGACCCATTGACATATAGTTTAAGTGTGAGGCAGCCACTGCTGCTATGAGATTTAAGACTATGGGAGAATGGATTGAGAATGAGAGCAGCTCATACCATCGAGGTATAATCGAGGCGACGATAGGAAACCTGGAAGGTAGGGAAGAGGTTTCCAATATGATACAAGAGATGAACCTTGAAGTCGAATGCGAGGCACTGC
Organism: Stomoxys calcitrans; assembly: GCF_963082655.1. Taxonomy (NCBI): domain Eukaryota; kingdom Metazoa; phylum Arthropoda; class Insecta; order Diptera; family Muscidae; genus Stomoxys; species Stomoxys calcitrans. Next base: position 204,390,857 of record NC_081553.1, read on the forward strand.
TGCTATGGGCACAGTCTTGGACTGAGGAAACCCTAGTATTGCCACCTGGAAGATCATGTTACATGGATGGTTCAAAGCTAGAGGACAGTGTGGGCCTGGGAGTCTACAGTGAGAACACAGGGACTGAGATCTGGTATAGACTGCCTTACCATAATGCGGTCCTGCAGGCGGATATCCGGGCGATCACGGAATGCGTGACGTGGTGTGGTGCAAACGCAAGGTCGTCGACTATGAACATCTTTACCGATAGTAAAATTGCCATTAGGGCTATAACAACCAGGACGATAGGTCACGAACAGTCTTGCAGTGTAAGAAGGAGATAAACGCCTTCTCTGAGGATGGCAAAATCCTCATCGTTTGGGTGCAGGGCCATAACGGAGTAAGGGGAAATGGAAGGGCAGACGATTTGGCGGTGAAGGTCAGAGTACTACCGTCAATAAACTTGGTTAACCCGAAGCCTTTCGGGACGACGCAGTCCGTGTTAAGGGAGTGGGCGACGAATGCGCATGCAACATTGTGGAACAGTGAAACGGTCGGTAGGACGGCGTAAATCCTATGGGAGAAGGTATGAGAAGACGAGGCTCTTTTATGTAAAATCGGTGCGGCAAGTGATTGCATGTGTAGGGCATGCGGGGAAGATAATGAGACGTTGGAGCATTTCCTTTGTCATTGCCCGGCTTTCGCGTCTAACAGATACCGGCGCTTAGGTGGAGACACAATATCAGACATGAACCAATTTAGGGGAGTGGTAGTGAAAAGAATTAAGGATTTTGTAAGTAGCACGGAATTTCTTACTTAAAATTTTCTTTTTAGAGGTTTTTAATATCTGCACACTCTTTTCAACCTAACCTAACCTAGAAAAACCATAGAGAAATTATTGGATCTTGAAATTAAAAGTATTATTAATTATGTAAAATTAAACAAGAACCAGAAAGGAAAGGCTAAAATCGGGCGCAGTCGACTATATAATACCCTACACCACCGAGTTGTTGGAAGTTGACCACTGCATGCAAAATTTCAGCCAAATCAGACAATAATTGCGGTATGTAACGACTCATGGAGTCAAATCGGGAGATCGGTTTGTATGGAAGCTATATCAGATTAAAGATCGATTTTGACTTTACTTAGTTCAGTTGTTGAAAGTCATAACAAAACACTACCTGCTCAATTTCAACCAAATCGGACAAAAATTGCGGCTTCCAAGGGCTCAAGAAGTTAAATCTAGAGATCAGTTTATATGGGAGCTATATCAGTGTATAGACCGATTCTAACCGTACTTGGCATAGTTATTGAAACTCGTAACAGAACACTACATGCAAAATTTTAGCCAAATCGGACAAAACTTGTCGCTTGTAAAGGCTCAAGAAGACGAATCAGGAGATTGACTTGTATGGGAGCTATATGGGATTATAGACCGATGTAGACCGCACTTGACACAGTTGTTAAAAGTCATAACAGAATACTACATAAAAAATTTCAGCCATATCGGACAAAATTTCGGTTTCGAGGAGCTCAAGAAGTCAAAACTGGAGATCGATTTATATGGGAGCTATATGTAAATCTGAAGCGATACGGCCCATTCGCCGGGGGAATATATTGGCTATTGGTTATTAAAAGGCGCCAATAACTCGCCTTGTCGTATCGAGCTTCAAAGGCACCCCGTATTTAAGCAAGAGCCGGTGCCACCCGGCCTCTATTTGAGACTCTCCACTCGATACTGCAGATTGTCCGCTACTGCTGCTACTCCGTATGGAGCATTCCACCATCCGCAATCTGTGGACGCGCCCGGTAGCTCCTAGTTAAGCCTCTCGTGATAACGAAGAACAATAGACAGATTGGAGCTCAATGTTTCAAAGATCATATATGGTACTTTTTATACCCTCCACCATAAGATGGGGGGTATACTAATTTCGTCATTCTGTTTGTAACTACTCGAAATATTCGTCTGAGACCCCATAAAGTATATATATTCTTGATCGTCGTGACATTTTATGTCGATCTAGCCATGTCCGTCCGTCTGTCCGTCCGTCCATCCGTCCGTCCGTCCGTCTGTCTGTCGAAAGCACGCTAACTTCCGAAGGAGTAAAGCTAGCCGCTTGAAATTTTGGACAAATACTTCTTATTAGTGTAGGTCGGTTGGTATTGTAAATGGGCCATATCGGTCCATGTTTTGATATAGCTGCCATATAAACCGATCTTGGGTCTTGACTTCTTGAGCCTCTAGAGTGCGCAATTCTTATCCGATTGGAATGAAATTTTGAACGACGTGTTTCGTTATAATATCCAACAACTGCGCCAAGTATGGTTCAAATCGGTTCATAACCTGATATAGCTGCCATATAAACCGATCTTGGGTCTTGACTTCTTGAGCCTCTAGAGTGCGCAATTCTTATCCGATTGGAACGGAATTTCGTACGAAGTATTTCGTCATGATATCCAACAACTGTGCCAAGTATGGTTCAAATCGGTCCATAACCTGTTATAGCTGCCATATAAACAGATCTGGGATCTTGACTTCTTGACCCCTAGAGGTCGCAATTATTATCCGATATGCCTGAAATTTTGTACGACGGATCCTCTCATGACCATCAACAAACGTGTTTATTGTGTTCTGAATCGGTCTATAGCCCGATACAGATCCCATATAAATCGTTCTCTCTATTTTACTTCGTGAGCCCCAATGGGCGCAATTCTTATACGAATTGGCTGAAATTTTACACAGGTCTCCAACGTATAATTTAATTGTGGTCCGAACCGGACCATATCTTGATATCATTTTAATAGCAGAGCAACTCTTTTCTTATATCCTTTTTAGCCTAAGAAGAGATGCCGGGAAAACAACTCGACAAATGAGATCCATGGTGGAGGGTATATAAGATTCGGCCCGGCCGAACTTAGCACGCTTTTACTTGTTTCACTTGTTTTTCACCAAATATTTATATCCCAGGTGGTGTCCAAAGTTGGGCCCACCCGAACTTAATGACTTTCCACTTCTTACTTATTTAACTTGAAGATTAGAAGGAACTGATGTTACTAAGTCGCAAGCAACAACATTTTCGAGCTGTTTATACACATTTTTGCCACACCCTACGCAATATTTTCATATTCACTCACCTTTTTATTTCAAGGTGTCAGGTGGATGCACTTTGGGCTATGCCATTACCATTGACATACATACCTCTACCTACGAAGATTCATTGCGACTATGTGTGTGTATTCGAGAGTGTATACAACTATCAGAACTCGGCAAAAATAATAAAAATGAGTATATTTTTGTATTTAACTGCACATGTGACATCATAATCATTACCATCATCGCCGTAACCATTGCATCGCCAACGCCATAGCCATCGTCAGCAGATGCAACAACATTCATTGTTAACGACAATCAGAACCAGAGAGTAGAAACAACAACAACATCAGCACTAACAACCAACCACTGCTACAAACTCCACGGCAGGACATACGGACCGAAAGGAGGGAACAAAAAAAAAAAAACAAAAACTATATCCGCGCTGAAACCATAAAAAAACCTAAAGTTAAACATGCCAACAGTTAATTGTTTTAACACGTTTTTTCCTCTATCCTCAGCTCTGCTTCGCTCCAGTGATGATTTTACATAACGATGGCGGTATTGACAACTTTCGGGCTGCCATGTTGTGTGGGTTTATAAGCAAACGGAAGTGAAATCCATGGGGTCCATTTAGGGTGTATTTTTATACCCACCACCGAAGGATGGGGGTATATTCATTTTGTCATTCCGTTTGCAACACATCGAAATATCCATTTCCGAGCCTATAAAGTATATATATTCTTGATCAGCGTAAAAATCTATGACGATCTAGACATGTCCGTACGTCTGTCTGTTGAAATCACGGTACAGTCTTTAAAAATAGAAATATTGAGCTGAAATTTTGCACAGATTCTTTTTTTGTCGTTAAGCAGGTTAAGTTCTAAGATGGGCTATATCGGACTATATCTTGATATAGCCCCCATATAGACCGATCCGCCGATTTAGGGTCTTAGGCCCATAAAAGCCACATTTATTATCCGATTTTGTTGAAATTTGGGGCAGTGGGTTGAGATAGGCCCTTTGATATCTTTCGTCAATTTGGCTCAAATCGGTCCAGATTTGGATATAGCTGCCATATAGACCGATCCTCCGGTTAAGGGTCTTAGGCCCACAAAAGCCACATTTATTATCCGATTTTGATGAAATTCGGGACAGTGAATTCTGTAAGGCCCATCGAAATCCTTCGTTAATTTGGCTCAGATCGGTTCAGATTTAAATATAGCTGCCATACAGACCGATTTCTTGATTTATGGTCTTGGGCCCATAAAATGCTCATTTATTGTCCGATGTCGCCGAAATTTGGAACAGTGAGTAATGTTAAGCCCCTTGACATACTTCTGCATTATCGCACAGATCGGTTCAGATTTGGATATAGCTGCCATATAGACCGATATCTAGGTTTTAGGTTTTGGGGCCATAAAAGACGCATTTATTGTCCAATGTCGCTGAAATTTGACACAGTGAGTTTGGTTAGGCTCATCGACGTCCTTCTTAAATTTTGCCCAGATCGGTCCAGATTTGCATTTAGCTGCCATATAGACCGATCTCTCGATTTAAGGTTTAGGGCCCATAAAAGAGGCATTTATTGTCCGATTTCGCCGAAATTTGGGACAGTGCTTTGTGTTAGGTTTTTCGACATGTTTATGCAACTTTTTCCAAATCGGTCCAGGTTTGGATATAGCTGCCATGTAGACCGATATCTAGATTTAAAGTCTTGGCCCCATAAAAGGCGCATTTATAATCCGATTTCACTGAAATTTGACACAGCGACTTATGTTCGGATTTTCGACATCCGTGTCGTATATAGTTCAGATCGGTATGAGGTATATGAGTATAAGATATGAAATTTTCATCGAATTTTGATGAAAGGTGGTTTACATATATACCCGAGGTGGTGGGTATCCAAAGTTCGGCCCGGGCGAACTTAACGCCTTTTTACTTGTTATAAAAGGTGTTGGAAGAAAATATTGAATTATAGCTGCATTCAAGTATTCATTAGTGTAGGCGTTTTAGAACGGCTCCGAAACGAATGGTATTGGAACCTTTTCTGTTTGCTAATATAATCTAGATTGGACCATATTAAGATATCGCTGTTATATAGACCGATCTCACGTTTAAAGCTCATTAGGTTATAAAAACTTATATTTCATCCAAATTGGCTGAAATTTCAGACAGTGTGTTGCATTCGGTTCATCAACATTCGGGCTAAATATGTCTTACATCGGACTTTATTTGAGCTGGCATATTGAATGATTTATGGGGGGATGTGTATGCTGTCCATCTATGGTCTAAAAGAAATGATGAAGGAAAGGGTTGCCAAACAGAGATGCCAAAGCTAAAGATCAAGACAAACATTATTATTAATCTGCGTTAACCTGCGTCCAGCTGTACTGAAATCGACTAGTTCATTGTGGGATGTAAAAAGGCCAACACATAGAGAAGTTAGAACAAAACCCATCAGAAGGTTAGGTTAGGTTTGAATGGCAGTCTGCCATCAGACTCAATTAGACGTTTTCGTTCAATTTCAAACTACAGGATCAGGAGGAGGAAGACCCCTTCTAGTAATTACCGTTGAACCAATCAGATCGCTTAAAAAAGCCCAAAAACTTGAGAAAGTTCAACAACCACTAAACCTGACAAGTTCTCAAAGAATTAAGAACCTAATGTGGAACTCCTTCTAACTTCCAGCGCGGGACACTCGTACAGCAGATATTTTATAGCCGCCTCTTCCTCGACGTCCTCAAAGCTTCTGCGAAATTCGTTACCTGCAATCTTCAGTCTGTCAGCAGATTACCTATCAGCGACCTGAAAAAAATTACTGAGACGTCTGTTCTAGCCAGCGACAGCAAAGCGGTAGACCTCGTCCAGTATAGATTGGGCTACTTCATCATGAAGCGTCTTGAGGAACTCTTTCTTTCAATCTACGGTGTTTCGACTTTTTATCCCTAAAGTCCACAAATGATTTGCCACCACTCAGATAATTCGAGACCCAGCGTTTCAGGCCTGGCTGAAGGGATGTGTTGTCGATGTTCAGAAATAATTTGCCATGCCTGACCATGTCGAACGTGGACCTGTGCCAATGCGGACCGTCCTGTGACATGGCCTGGGTTGATTGAAGCTACTGCAGATGTGTGCGGTGATGGGATACATAGCAGTTGTGGTGCTATGCAGTCTTCCAAATCCACGCCGATGTTCGGCCCACTCCTTTAGCGACCGTTACGTAGCTTATTGTATCCGTGACAACTGTACAGGTAGGTTCTTCCGACTCATACAATGGGCTATCTCTTCGATCTTGCCTCGGAGACCATTGCAATTTAATTGCAATAATGACATCGTAGTTCGAATCGGTTCTATCAAGAATATTGGTACGGTACTTTTTATCAAAAAAAGGCTCAGACAATATATATAATAGACGCTGCCTGTAATATCGGGCATTGCTTAAAGGATAACACAAGGTCCGTAGCCGCCGCATGACCAAAGAAAAATCTTCCTTAGCCTCACATCAGTTGTTGCAGCACATTGTCAAGTCACAATATTTAGAAGCCCCGGTACGGCTGTGATGCACTAACAAAACATCCTTTGGATCCAGCTAAAGCACCATCCACCAGACTACAACACCATATAGTATTGTATGTCCGGATGTGACAATGTGACACCCTAGCAAGAAAAATAAGAAAACTGGAAAGGAAAACCTAGTGAACAAATCAAGATGATGAAGTACACTGCGCCCCGCTCTGTCCGAAGGGTTGACTGAAAAGAAGTCCCTTTTCATTGAGTTAAAATTGAATTGGACATCACTCATTTATACGTGAGAAGTTTGCCCCTGGTACCTAGCGAAATGTTTATAGGCAAATCTGCTATTTGCAAAAACATGCTAAGTTCCGCCTGGCTAAATCATGGGTACCCACCAGCATAGATTCTGCTTGAAATTTCTACAAAACAAATTTCTACCAAATCAGGTAATATTTGAAATTATAAATTGATTAAGACCATACTTGACACGATTGTTGGAACGAATCACTCATGCAAAATTTCAACCCAATCGCATGACAATTCCAGCTTCTGGAGCCTCAGTATGTCAAATCGGGAGATCGGTTTGTATGGGAACTATATCAGGTTATAGACTTATTCGGACCATACTTGGCACGATTGGTGGAACCCGTAACAGAACATTGCTTTCCAGGCAAATTCGATAACAAATGCTCCTTCCTGAGGCTCATGAGGTCAAATCAGAAGATTTGTTTATATGATAGCTATTATCCCCAATGACCTCCATCAATAAGAAGTATCTATGTATGCAAGCGACTACCTTTACGGTTCGGCCGTTGTCGTAATTTTCACAGAGGCGCAGACGGACAGATCGATTTACAACGTTAAGACCATCAAGAATATACATACTTTATAGGGTCGCAGATCAATATATCGAGATGTTACGAACGGAATGACTAGATTAGTATACCCCTTTATGGTGGTGGGTATAAAATTCAGTAAATATAGGAATAGAAAAGGGAGCCTATCCATCATGCCACTATGCGAGTGCTTTCCCGGTGCGTAAGCCTACACTCACTCAAGTTTTCACTCGCCAAGTGCCAAGCCACGGTGCTTTGCTTCTGCGCATGAATGACAGTGTGTTGAAGATCTCATGGCGTCCATCGTCAATTTAAACCCGTTTTATCTACGTGTCAAAGAAGACTCCTCAGAGACACATCAAGTTTACGAGATGGGAGAAGAACCAACTCCCTAAGGCGGAAATCCTTCGACCCTGTAGATCCGGGCATAAGCAGAGTAAGGGTCCGATCGTCTCCTCATCATCCTCTTCTGTCCATAGTAGTCGGTATGTGGGACTTTTATGCGAGCGGCTATATGGCCTATAGCGCAGTATAGGGTTATGACTCTAGTAACCGTTCTCAGTGACCTTTTATAGAAGGCCAGCAACTCCCTTGTCCTCTTCCGATCAACTGCTGGCCAGAATGGCTTGCCAATCATACAACCATGAACAGACTTCCACCTTACCACTGCCCTCGCACTGACCATATCTCATATCATAATGATCCGCAGTTCGACAAGAGGCACATGTACAAGGTCGGCCACAGGTCTGTGACGGATTTACTTCTAGACCACTTTCGGTAGCCCACTTCGCTGTAGCACGTAGAGGTTCCTTAAGTTTAACTCTAATAGTGCTGGGAAACTTTAACCTAACCATAATTATCGTGCCATCTGCATACGCGACCACTTATCCCCTTTTTTTCCTGAGAAAATAACAAATTGTTAATGGCTATATTCAGAGTGAAGGAGACAGTACACATTCTTGAAGCGTTCCTCTGCCGACCCATCTTTTCAGATCTACAGATCCCAAGCCTGTCGTAATCCATCTTTTAGTATGCAAGTTTTTAATGAACTTTCTTCCGGTAGTGTTGATGCCTAGAAACTATGGCAGCTTCATTAATGACGTCGATTTTACATTCTGTCATTGTGTGCCAGAGAGAGGACGTTCTATTGGGTTGCCCAAAAAGTAATTGCGTATTTTTCATATAGTCGGCGTTGACAAATTTTTTCACAGCTTGTGACTCTGTAATTGCATTCTTTCTTTTGTCAGTTATCAGCTGTTACTTTTAGCTTGCTTTTAAAAAAAAGTGTAAAAAAAGTATATTTGATTAAAGTTCATTCTAAGCTTTATTAAAAATGCATTTACTTTCTTTTAAAAAATCCGCAATTACTTTTTGGGCAACCCAATATGTACCCGAATAGGTCCTGAAGGGCTGTTTCAGTGGACTTGCGCTTACAGTATGCATGCTGTTGCCGAGACAGACGATCTTCAGGGATCTTTGCCCTAAGATATGTTTCTATCAACCTCTCTAGAGTTTTCAGCATATAGGATGGTACACTAATCGGTTGAAAAGCTTTCGCCTTCGTTTGGTAAGGTTTCCCTGCTTTCAGAATGAAAATTACCTTTGTGACTTTCGATCTCACAGGTATATGAAACATGCCGATATACTAGGGTTATAACTCCCTAGGTCAAAAAGCCAATCTATAGGACGGGTCTTATAATTCAATCGGTGATACATCAACAGGACCTGGCATTGTAAGAAGTCAAAACTTTTTATTGCTCAAGGGATTTTCGACTCAGACACAGTTTCCCTAACAACGATCGACAAATGCATATCAGTGACAGCCAGCTGTGTGTATCAACGAGCAATTTTAATGTTTCCTCCCTAAACATTGTCCATACATTCTCTGACTTCGAGATGTGTCCTATCGTAATAGGTTTCGAGAATATGATCATCCTTGACCTAGAAGCCCCAGATTTATCCTCCACGGAACGGGAGAATTCCACCCAGGATTTGTTCTGAGCCGTTTTCAACTCTCTTTTGTATTTTCTTAACTCAGCCTCATAAACGTCCCCCTAGTAGGTTTTGCCCTGTTGAAGAGTTTTCTGAAGCCATTAGACCAATCACCTCCCATTAGAAAATGTCTCGAAAATATCTTCAAAACCACTCTACAAGAGCTCGAATGAAAGGTTCGTCAGCTTAAAAACTTCAATATTTAATATTCTCCAACCAGCTTTCAGCTTGGTTATACACTTTGAAATGATAACTCTCAACAACAAAGCTTCATTTCATTCATTGCACTGTATGTTAAATGCCTTAATGCCAAAAAAACATTTTAAGAATTGTGTTTAACAATCGCCTTAAGCATGAAAGCCTTAACAAAACATACATTTTTGTTTGCCAGACCAAATTGTTTTAATATGTTCCAAAGGATTAAGAAATCCCCCGTAATGGCCCACATGCCAGGAATTAAAATTTCCTCGCCCCTCATTCTCATAACAATACATTCAATTTGTATTAAATTATTTCCATGGGCCTGATAACAAATATTAATATTTCGCATTTCTTTATAATCAAACATAAGATACATTGTTTTAATCTTCTTAATTACTGCTCGATGGGAAAATAAACGATTTCAATGCAAAGACATTGTATTACAATGAAATCCCATTGGGTCTGTCGATGTCAGCATCGAAAGTCACACCATTCAAATCAATATTTACACAATGTTTGAATGTGTGCGTGTGTGTGTATGTGGGTGTATGTTTTTTACGATTATGGCTGGGTGGGTGTGTGTGTGTGTGTGTGTAGAAAGATCTATCTAGCTGACGTTCCGTCCATCATTCATTTGTAGAACTATACAAACACACTGAAACAGACAGGAAGCTCTTGCCATACCAGTTAGGGAGACATGGCTCACTGGGGGAGATTCAAGCAGACTGGGACCGAGATAGAAATCCAATGGAACGACAATGATAATTGTAGTCATAACTGATATCATGTGGTTTGCTTAATTCATTTCCATTTGTTTGTTATTGGTGACAAAAGACGCAAAAAACATACGCCAACTACGAAAACAAATAACCGCCGTAAGCTCTGTCATTATTATTGTAATAGGGATGCCAAAGCAGAGAATATAAACTTGGAATGGTTAGCAATACAACGCTGCAAACTTCAAGCAAGCAGGTGGTTCTACCTAAAATCACTTTTCCATGCCACCGTGGCTTTATGTTTGTCTATGACACTGAACAGCTCAGTTCGATTCCTGGCGATATGAGAAAAATTTTCACTTGTGTTGGCTGCCTTTGTGAGGTATTAAGATGCACGCCTTGCCGACACGCCAATGGAAATGAGATTCTCTACAATTGCTCTAAATTTTAATCAGGAAGCAATCATTGGTTTAAAAGAATTCTCTTTTCTATACTTATAGAGAACTAGCTGACCCGGGCCCGCTCCGCTGCACCTTCATTTACTTTATATGAAACAAAAGTTTCCTTGGAATATTTATTTTCGACATCAAAGAGCTTTTAGTAAAATAGTATATCGCTTAATTAACAGTTTAACAATATAAGTGCCTTTATCTGAATCCCATATGATCTTTATTGTTTGGATGTATTTTAAGTTTGGATGTAAGGTGTACTCCATTCTTAAAATACTTCATTTCAGCCCGATATTCTCACGAAGTCTTATTTAGGGGTGTTTTCGGGGAGATGTGGTCCACCAGATACTTGTCCCTGGAAAAATATCAGCATCGTGCTCTTCTCTCAAATACCATTACTTACTTTTGTTGAACCCCATATTGCCATTGGTTTAAGAGGAGTTTACAGGATGAGGCGTCCCACAAACACATGGCCCCAGAATAGGTTATCAAAATCGTTTTTTAATCTGAAATACCTGTTTGTGGGGTATTTTGGGAAAGGGGTAGACCCCCAGAAAATTGGTCCCGAAAATGGGTGTCAATTCTTGCTCTACCCCCCAATACCTTTCATTTAAGCCCCACATTGTCATGGTCGGTAAATATGGCCGATTTAGGGGTGTTTTGGGGAGTGGGTTGGTCCCCCAAATCCTAAGCCCTGAAAATATATCAGCAATGTGCTCTATTCTCATATATCTATATATCATTTATTTAAACCCCATATTGCCATTGCCCTTAAAATTGGATATCAAATTCGTTTTCTAATCTCAATTTAAACTCCTTATTGCAAAAGTCAGCAAATATGTCCGGTTTGGGGTATTGGCCCTAAAAACTATGAATATTTAGTTCCACGCTCTTTAAGACCCAAATTGTCTTGGTGAGCAAATACGTCCTATTTGGGGTTGTTATGGTTGTTATGGTGGTTGGACGTCCGTTAGACAGTTGGCTCCTAATGTTGATATCAGATACCACATACCTTTAATTTGAGCCCCATATTTCCATAGTCGGCAAACATGACCGGCTTGGGGGTGTTTTGGGGGATAAGCGGCCACTCAGTGAGTTGGCCTTGAAAATATATATCGGATTCGTGTTCCACTTTAAAAACCCTCTTATTTGAGCCTCATATTGCAATAGTCCAAAAATACTTACTATTTGGGTGGTGTTGTGGGGTTGGGTTGGCCCCATAGACATTTTTCCCGAATATTGATATCAAATTCGTGCTTTACTCCCAAAGACCTTTCATTTGAGCCCCATATTGCTATGGTCGCAAATTTGTCCCCTTTGGGGGATGTTTTTGGTGAGAGACGGCTCCCAAACACTTGGTCTCATATTTAGATATCAGATTCGTATTCTACATTCAAATACCTTTTATTTAAGCCCCATATTCCCATGGTCAGTAAAAAAGTCCTCTTTGGGGGGTGTTTTGGGAAAGGGGTGGACCCCCAGAAACGTGGTCCCACATTTGGAAATCAGATTTGTGTTTTACTCACAAATACCTTTCACTTGAGTCCCATATTGCCATGGTCGGTAAATATGTCCAATTTAGGGGTGTTTTGGGGCTTGGGGTGGTCCCCCTAGCACTTGGTCCGATAATTGGATGTCAGATACGTTTTCTTATCCTAAATACCTTTTATTTGAGTCCCATATTGTCGTGATTGGTCCAAATATATGTTTGTAGGTTTTAGGGTGGGGCAGCCCCCCTTGGCACCCCATCTGAAATTTTGATACCATGTTTTTATTTTTAGGGTACTCTATGGGAGCAAACAAAATTTCGCTTAAATCGCACCACCCATCTCCGAGATCTGGCGTTTCTGAAAAGTAGGGTAAGGGGGAGGGTCCGCCCCCCCTTCAAATATCAAAAAACGTAATACCCTATTTTCACCACGGAGTCATTATGCACCATCTGTGAAAATTTCAAGAAAATCGGTTCAACCGTTTCTGAGTCTATAAGGAACACACAAACATACAAACAAACAAACAAGCCGCTAGCCGCTTGAAATTTTGCACAAATACTTCTTATTAGTGTAGGTCGGTTGGTATTGTAAATGGGCCATATCGGTCCATGTTTTGATATAGCTGCCATATAAACCGATCTTGGGTCTAGATTTCTTGAGCCTCTAGGGTGCGCAATTCTTATCCGATTGGAACGAAATTTTGCACGACGTGTTTTGTTATGATATCCAACAACTGTACTAAATATGGTTCAAATCGGTCCATAACCTGTTATAGCTGCCATATTAACCGATCTTGGGTCTTGACTTCTTGAGCCTCTAGAGTGCGCAATTCTTACCCGAATGGAATGAAATTTTGCACAACGTGTTTTGTTATGATATCCAACAACTGTGCCAAGTATGGTTCGAATCGGTTTATAACCTGATATAGCTGTCATATAAACCGATCTTGGGTCTTGACTTCTTGAGCCTCAAGAGTTCGCAATTCTTATCCGATTGGAATGAAATTTTGCACGACGTGTTTTGTTATGATATCCAACAAATGTGCCAAGTATGGTTTAAATCGGTTTATAACCTGATATAGCTGCCATAAAAACCGATCTTGGGTCTTGACTTCTTGAGCCTCTAGAGTGCGCAATTCTTATCCGATTGGAATGAAAATTTGCACGACGTGTTTTGTAATGATATCCAACAACTGTGCCAAATATGGTTCAAATCGGTCCATAACCTGATATAGCTGCCATATAAACCGATGTTGGGTCTTGTCTTCTTGAGCCTCTAGAGTGCGCAATTCTTATCCGATTGGAATGAAATTTTGCACGACGTGTTTTGTTATGATATCCAACGACTGTGCCAAGTATGGTTTAAATCGGTTCATAACCTGATATAGCTGCCATATAAACCGATCTTGGGTCTTGACTTCATGAGCCTCTAGAGGGCGCAATTCATATCCGATTGGAATGAAAATTTGCACGACGTGTTTTGTTATGATATCCAACAACTGTGCAAAGTTGTGTTGGAATCGGTCCATAACCAGATATAGCTGCCATATAAACCGATCTTGGGTCATAACTTCTTGAGCCTCTAGAGTGCGCAATTCTTATCCGATTGGAATGAAAATTTGCACGACGTGTTTTGTTATGATATCCAACAACTGTGTCAGGTATGGTTCAAATCGGTCCATAACCTGATATAGCTGCCATATAAACCGATCTTGGGTCTTGACTTCTAGAGCCTCTAGAGTGCGCAATTCTTATCCGATTGGAATGAATCAGTATGGTTCAAATCAGTTCATAACCTGATATAGCTGTCATATAAACCGATCTTGGGTCTTGACTTCTTGAGCCTCTAGAGAGCGCAATTCTTATCCGATTTGAATGAATTTTGGCATGACGTGGTCTGAATCGGTCTATAGCCCGATACAGCTCCCATACAAATCGATCTCTCTATTTTACACCTTGAGCCCCCAAAGGGCGCAATTCTTATTCGAATTGGCTGACATTTTACACAGGTCTCAAACATATAATTTAATTGTGGTCCAAACCGGACCATATCTTGATATCGCTCTAATAGCAGAGCAAATCTTTTCTTATATACTGTTTTGTCTAAGAAGAGATGCCGGGAAAAGAACTCGACAAATGCGATCCATGGTGGAGGGTATATAAGATTCGGCCCGGCCGAACTTAGCATGCTTTTACTTGTTATTAATTAAAAATGTCTCTATTTCGAAGTCTTAATAGACTAGGGAGCTAAATTTTAAGGATTAACTCCCTAGTTCAAATCGGACTATAGTTACCATTAATTGCCATTCTGACCTATCTGCCGGTTAAGGGTCTGAGCCCATTAAAGCTGCATTTAGTGAGTTATTTTAAGCCTCCCGACACCGAGCGGAATATGGTTCAGATGGGATGATTTTTGGTTATAGCTGTCATATAGACCGATGGCGCCCATAAAAGCTTTATATACTACCGATTTCACGGAAATGTGCACCAGTGAGTTGTTTAAAGCCTTTCACCATCTGACCCAGATATTGTAAAGATCGGACGATATTTGTGTATAGAGCTGTCATATAGACCAATAAGCCGATTAGATCTGAAGCCCTTAAAAGTTTAAGTTAATACCCGATTTCCTTGAAATTTGAAATAGCGTTTTGTTTTAAGCCTCCCTATATCCGATATTCTAATTTTGGATCTTAATCCTATAACAAGCGGATTTTTTGCCTGATTTCTCTAAAACTGTTATTTGGGTATTGAATTTTAATTCTCGGGATCCTATTTAGATATAACTATGGATATAGTAATGGAGTTATAATATAATAGGATGGTTATTACATCCTTGGTGGTGAGTATCCAAAGTTGGGCACGGCCGAACTAAACACGTTTTTACTTGTTATTGTTCTGCGGGTGAACTCATGGCACAATTCAGCTCACTACCTTCAACGGATATTAAAGAAAGCTCTCTGGGTTGCACCGTGGGAAGGTATGTTTGCACATTTGAAATGTATATAAGACTGGATTTTGCCAAATTAAAACCTCAAGTTACCCTTTGATGAACCTGGGACACAAAATTACCACATGTTTTTCGTCCTCATGCACTGAAGGACATTCTAGGCAAGATGAAGATGCATCGTGTCCGTAGCGATATAGGCAGATTTTGTGAGTAACTTGAAGTTTAGCTCCCTTTCTCGTTAACCACTTGTATATGTTTGGCAATAATTTGTACGACCAACAACCATTTGGGATTTTACCTATCGCCAGTTTTGCATCGTGATCATTCTTTTGAATGGTTTTTTTTTTTGACGTGCTTCCGATTTCGAGAACTCTACTAAATATATATTGGAATGTCTGTCTGTAAGTCTCGAGAGAAGTCTCCCTCGTTAATGGGCATCTTTTGTCGACGCATATAAAAATGTTTACCAGCTTGTCATCCCTATAGACATGGTGACAATGAACGAAGCTGAAGGAATACGATGTCCCAAGCAATGAAACAACTGACATCACCAAACGCAAAGACAATATAGCCTGAATGGCATGGATTGGAAATGCACCGACAGCACCAGTTACAAACCCAGAGGGACTCATCCCTCACATATTCCTATACACACACACCCAAACAGCGATATTCATGCACACACACACACATCCAAATAAGACAAACAAACGGATAAGCGCAAACATTTAATTTGGTCACACAGACAATGTTTTCTTCTTTGTTTTCCGCTTGTGCGGGTGCGAGTGGCATATAGCGGGTGCTGCTGTAGTCACGGATTGGTAGGCGGATCCTTGTTTGCTTTATTTGCTGCCATTGCGCTGCATAGTAGTGAAAGAGAAGATGATGGTACTGATGCGGTGGCATTAAGAGGGGATAAATGGCTAACAGCTAAGCGGATTAACACTGTTATTTTAAGTTCAGCATACGAAAGTAGAATAAATTAATGAGTTTTCATTCTTTCTCTATTTGTATTTGGTTAGTAACATTTCCTCTCTTCCTCCGTTTTTTCCTATCCGGCCTTTGTTTTTGCTTCAATTCATTTTGTTTTTGTTTTTGTTCTCCTCTATTTTGTTGCGACACGTTTGTTTCATCTGCCTCTTTGACTTTGTATGTCCTTATTGTGCTACCATTTGTAGAGTTTTCTTTTTGTTTAGACCACTGATGGTGGCCCTGGTCCTTTGTACTATGCTCCAAAGGTTGTAGACCATTGTTTGTATTTTTTTCTCCTTCCAGCGTCCAGAAAAACAATAATGGAAGTGGCAAATGTTACAACAAAAGACCGATTGGTAACGTGATGACAAAGAGATATGGCAATGATTTGCTCTCCAAATACATCAAAATAAGCATCAATTAAACATGGACCTAAAGAAATGTAAAAGCAAATTGACTTGATGTGTGCTAGATGATCTTGAAAAGTTTAGATGGTGGGGGTGCTTGGAACGTCTTGAAATATTCATTTGAAGGGCTTTATTACAAATGTGCTCACGTGCATAAATTGCATGGAAAATATTGGTTGCCCAAAAAGTAATTGCGGATTGTTTAAAAGAAAGTAAATGCATTTTTAATAAAACTTAGAATGAACTTTAACCAAAAATATACTTTTTTACACTTTTTTTCTAAAACAAGCTAAAAGTAACAGCTGATAACTGACAGAAGAAAGAATGCTATTACAGAGTCACAAGCCGTTGAAAAAATTTGTCAACGACGACTATATGAAAAATCCGCAATTACTTTTTGGGCAACCCAATATAAAGTCTGATTGAGGTGATATCATGTCGAGGGGACCAAAACTACTTTGTATTCCAAATTTCATCCATATGGGGCTATATATGGGGGTTTTATAAGCCCCATAGTCCAAAATATCAGCAAAATCTTACAAATTTTGACAAGAGACCTTAAATTTGAAGATTGCATAGTCCATTCATGAATTTATATGGACAAAATATGATTCTGTGCAAAATTTCAATTCATAACTCAATTTTTAAAGGCTGTAGAGATTTAGAACTGACGGGCAGTTGGACCCACGTCACACACAAATTCACGGACAAACGAACAGGCGGAAGCAGAGATGGATGGACAGACACATGGGCAACATTAAATCGTTTTGAATTTTTACAACGATCAAATATATATACAAACTTTAACGGATCGGAAATGAATATTTCGATGAGTTCTAAATGGAATTACAAAATGAATATACCCCCATTCTTCAGTGGCAGGATTTTATAATGAGTATACCCCTCACTACTGCAGTGTGGGCTATAATACGTACCAGCCCATATTTCTTATTTTACATTGTTTTCGAGTGCTTGCCGATTTAATTCCTTAGCATTTGCTTGGTATCAGTATTTCAGTGATAGCA
Source organism: Stomoxys calcitrans (assembly GCF_963082655.1). Lineage (NCBI taxonomy): Eukaryota > Metazoa > Arthropoda > Insecta > Diptera > Muscidae > Stomoxys > Stomoxys calcitrans. The sequence continues at coordinate 204,408,477 of NC_081553.1, forward strand.
TAACGGATTTCATCGTTTAAATATAATTGGCTGCAATTAATACGAAACAAAACGGCCCACAACAACAGGGTAATCCTATTAAAACAGTTAAGCATCATTTTTGCTGTGATATTGGCAACGAATGAAAAAAATTGAATTGTTGCGGATTAAAATAAAAACTAAATGAGATTTTAATAATATTATGTGAATAATTAATTAAAGCAAACAAAAAAAAACGCTAATGCCACTTTCATAGCAACGCTACATTTGAAATGACCATTATTATTATTATTGAAAATGTTGTATAGATTTGCCACTATTTTTTCAGTAGCCATCCAATAATATCATTTGCAAACTAGTAAAAACGAGCTAAGTTCGGCCGGACCGAATCTTGGTAACCCACCATCACGGATTCTATTAAAAATGTACATAAAAAATTTAGTTGAATGGCATACTCCTACACCATGCAAACCAGGCAATGTTTCTAGGAATCAAACAAGGAATAATCGAGAGACCGATGTATATGGAAGCTATATCTGGTTATAGGCTGATTTAAACCGCACTTGGCACAGTTGTTGGTAGTCGTAACCGAACACTATATGCAAAATTTTAGCAAAATCGGCGAACAGTGCGGCTTCTAGGTGATTGCGACTTCAAATCGAGAGATCCGTTTATACGGGAGCTATATCAGCTTATACTCCGATTTCAGCCGTACTGGGCACAATTGTTGAGTGTCATTACTTTACTTTAATTGGCTATAACAGAATGTTTGTCTCATTAGCCGAACTCAGCGCCTCGAGTTTCTGTGCGGTGTCTCCCATCACTTGATCTTTCAATCGGGCTTTTGGTCATTCCGGTTTGCGGGTACCACAGTGTTTCCCTTCATAAAATTTCTTGACTGAAGCTTCTTCATCCCTTCTGATAACATGACCTAGCGAACACAGCCGTTGTATTTTGATGTGTGTCACTATGCTGTCGTCGTCATACAGCTCGTGGTTCATACTACGCCAAACTGGTCCATATATTTTATGCAAGTATCTTTCTCTCAAACACTCCAAGTACTGCCTTGTCTGCTTTCACAAGTACCCATGCCTCAGAAAAAGAGTTGTAACAGAACACTATACAATAAATTTTAGCAAAATCGGACAAACATTACAGCTACCAGGGGCTCAAGATTACAGATCGGGAGATCGGTTTTATTTATATCAGTACTAGCTGACCCGGGCCCGCTCCGCTGCGCCTTCTTTTACTTTATATGGAACAAAAGTTTTCTTGGAATATTTATTTTCGACAATTAAAGAGCTTTTAGAGAAATACCATGCTACGAATATAGTATATCGCTTGACTAATTGTTTAACAATATAAGTGCCTTTGTCCGCATCCCATATGATCTTTATTGGTCTACGAATTTAAGTTTGGATATAAGATGTACTCCATTATTAAAATACTTTATTTCAGCCCGCTACTCTCATCATATCTGATTTAGGGGTGTTTTCGGGGGTGAGGTAGCCCCCAGGCACTTGGCCTTGAAAAATATCAGCATCTTGCTCTTCTTTCAAAAACCATTTATTCAAACCCAATATTGCTATTGGTTTAGGGGAGTTTACACGATGAGGCGTCCTCCAAACACATGGCCCAAAATAGTTTATCAAATTCGTTTTCTAATCTTAAATACCACATATTGGCATGGTCGAAAATTTGTTACCCTTTGGGGGGTGTTTTGGGGAAGGGGTGATTCCCTAAATACATGGTCCAACATTTGGATATCAAATTCGTATTCTACTCCCAAATACCTTTATTTGAGCTCCATTTTGCGATGGTCACTAAAAACTTGCTGCTTGTGGGGTATTTTGGAAAAGGGGTTGACCCCCAGAAAATTGGTCCCGAAAGTGGGTATCAATTCTTTCTCTACCCCCCAATACCATTCATTTAACCTCACATTGACATGGTCGGTACATATGGCCGATTTAGGGGTGTTTTAGGGATTAGGGTGGTCGCCCAAACACTAAGCCCGAAAAATATATAAGCAACGTGTTCTATTCTCATATATCTAAATATCATTTATTTGAGAGAGGCGGCCCACCAAACACTTGGTCTCATATTTGGATATCAGATTCTAGTTCTACACTCAAATACCTTTTATTTAAGCCCCATATTCCCATGGTCAGTAAATACGTCCTGTTTGGGGGGTGTTTTGGGAAAGGGGTGGACCCCCAGAAACGTGGTCCCACATTTGGATATCAGATTCGTATTCTACTCGCAAATACCTTTCATTTGAGTCCCATATTGCCATGGTCGGTAAATGTGTCCGATCTAGGGGTGTTTTGGGGGTTGGGGTGGTCCCCCTAGCACTTGGTTCGTCAAATGGATATCAGATACCTTTTCTTATCCTAAATACCTTTTATTTGAGTCCCATATTGTCGTGATTGGTCTAAATATATGTTTGGTAGGTTTTAGGGTGGGGCGGCCCCGCTAGGTACCCCATCCGGAATTTGGATACCAAATTTTTATTTCTAGGGTACTATATGAGGGCAAACAAAATGTCGCTTAAATCGCACCACCCATATCCGAGATCTGGCGTTTCTGAAAATTAGGGTAAGGGGGAGGGTCCGCCCCCCCTTCAGATATCAAAAAATGTAGTACCCTATTTTCACCACGGGATCATTATGCACCATCTGTGAAAATTTCAAGAAAATCCGTTCAGCCGTTTCTGAGTCTATAAGGAACATACAAACATACAAACAAGGCTCAAGATATCACATCAGGAGATCAGTTTATATGGGAGCTAAATCAGTTCATAGATCGATTTCAACCGTACTCGCACGAAAGTTGGAAGACGTAACAGAACAAATGATTTTTAAAGCGGTCTGGATGGTTCAACGGCAGCAACTAGAAGGCATCTTCCCTCTTCTGTTCCTGTGATATCACAAATGGATATTAATCCACCCCATGCCACTATGGACATACACCTAAGCCAGTAATCGGCTTGTTGTGAGCTCTACCTCGCGCTAACCTCGAAAAAGAAAATCTAAGTCTGGAATTCCGTTCTACCAAGAAAATCCCTAATTGTTTTCCATACCACGCTCTTAAGCCGATTCATGACCGGTATTGTGTCCCCACCTAGGTACCGGTATCCGTTATGCTCCAACGTCTAACATCTTCCCCACATGTCCTACAAATGCTATCACTTGTCCCACTACGATACCGAAAGCTTTGCTGACATCCCGCTTACTTCATTTCAGTAATAGCCTCATCTTCTCGCGATGCGCATCACATCATAAAATTTTCACCGTCCAACCGACCGTTTCGCTGTTTCACAGTGTTAAATGCGCGTTCGTAAACCACACCCTTAACTAGGACTGGGTCGACCCGTAAGGCTTCGGGTTAACCAAGTTTATCGAAGGTAGTCCTCTAACCTTCACTGCCAAATCGTCTACTTTTTCATTTCCCCTTAGTACGTTATGGCCCTGCAACCAAACGATGCGGATTGTGCCATCCTCAGAGACGGCGTTAATCTTCTTCTTGCACTCCAAGACTGTTCGTGACCTTACCGTCCTGGTTGTTGTTGCCCAGATGGCCCGTTTACTGTCCGTAAAGATGTTTACACTAAGAATTTAAAACGCATTGAGATTAGCCGTGCTGAACTTTGATACCCACCACCATATTTTTAACCCTCTACTATATGCAAATTGGATCGATCTGGACATATTTGATTCAGGTACCAAGAGGCCTTATAGACGCTTTTTCTTTTGCAGGGACGCTACAAAAGGAGACCGACAACAAACGACGCCATATTTATTGATGCTAAAGGGTGATTTTTTTGAGGTTAGGATTTTCATGCATTAGTATTTGACAGATCACGTGGGATTTCAGACATGGTGTCAAAGAGAAAGATGCTCAGTATGCTTTGACATTTCATCATGAATAGACTTACTAACGAGCAACGCTTGCAAATCATTGAATTTTATTACCAAAATCAGTGTTCGGTTCGAAATGTGTTCATTCACCGTAACGTTGCGTCCAACAGCATCTTTGAAAAAATACGGTCCAATGATTCCACCAGCGTACAAACCACACCAAACAGTGCATTTTTCGGGATGCATGGGCAGTTCTTGAACGGCTTCTGGTTGCTCTTCACTCCAAATGCGGCAATTTTGCTTATTTACGTAGCCATTCAACCAGAAATGAGCCTCATCGCTGAACAAAATTTGTCAAAATTTGAACACATTTCGAACCGAACACTGATTTTGGTAATAAAATTCAATGATTAGCAAGCGTTGCTCGTTAGTAAGTCTATTCATGATAAAATGTCAAAGCATACTGAGCATCTTTCTCTTTGACACCATGTCTGAAATCCCACGTGATCTGTCAAATACTAATGCATGAAAATCCTAACCTCAAAAAAATCACCCTTTATTTTGACATTTCTCTTCAGTAAGGTTCGCCATTTCATGATGGATGGGTATGTATGCGTCACATGTTCGTGAATTTGGCTGAGCAACAACTTGAAAATGATTCGGATTTTCATCGATAAATCATGTTCACCGATGAGGCTCATTTCCGATTGAATGGCTTCGTCGATATGCAAAAATGAACTCCATATGTCATTATTGCATCCTAAAAAAATTACGGTTTGGTGTGGTTTATGGGTCGGCGGCGTCATTGGGCCGTACTTCTTCCGTGATGATGAAGACCGGCACGTTACTGTAAATGGCAATCGCCACCGCTCAATGATATTTGAAGGACATGTGGTTCCAACAGTACGGCCTCACATGCCACATGGCGAATGTCACAATTAATGTATTGGCAACGAAGTTTGAAAAACGTGTTATCTCACAAAATGGTCACCTTAGTCGTGCAATTTGTCGCATTTAGACCATTTCTTATGGGGCTACATGAAGTCTATGGTCTATGCCAACAAGCCAGCGACGATTGATGAACTTCGTTCGAATATCGAACGCGAATTTGAAGCAGTATCGGCCGATTTATGCTTGAAAATTGGGCACAGCGTCTTGACTTCTGCAAGCGTGTCCGAAGTGGCCATGCCAAAGAAATCGAGTTCCATAATGGAATCGCACATACTTGCACAAAAAAAAAACAAATTTCGTTGATGTCAACAAACGTTTTTGTTTTTTTTTTAAATCGTTTGTGGTGCTTTTATTGAAAAATCGGATACAAGTTATAGATTCAAATTTCAGAGAAATCGGTTAAGAAATTAGGCTTTTATAATGAGCGTAAGACCCCAAAAAGGCAGATCAGACTATGTGGCAGATATACCCAAATAAAGTAAAATGTGGACCATAATTAGTTCGAATATTAGTTGGCCTTGTCCGCTGAAATTTTTTTCTGATGGTCTCGCCAGGATTCGAACCCAGGCGTTCAGCGTCATAGGCGGGCATGCTAACCTCTGCGCTACGGTGGCCTCCCGGCCTTGTCCAACCCACTGTCCAACTGTCCACTTGTCCAACCCACTGTTGCAAATTTCAGCCAAATCGGATAATAAAGGCGCCTTTTATGTGCTGAAGACCCTAAATCGGCAGATTTGTTTTTGCGGCAGCTATATCCAAGTGTGGGCCACAAGTGGGGACCACACGCAACTCACTGTGCCAAATTTCGGTCAAATCTGGTAATAAATGTTGACTTTATGTGCTTAAGACCCTATCAAAAGATTGGTATATATGACAGCTATATCTTAATGTGGTCTCATGTGGAACATACTGAGTTCGGATATCGAGTACAGCTTTGTACAACTCAATGTTCCCAATTTTAGCGAAATCAGAATATAAATGCTTCTATTACTCGCTTAAGGCCTTAAGTCAGCAGAACGGTTTATATATTAGCTATATCCAAATGCTGTATGATGTAGACCATACTCGGTTCGGCTACCGAGTGGCCATGTCCAACTCATTGTTCCAATTTTCAACGAAATAGGGCAATTAATTCGGTCTTTATGGGCTTAAGATCCTGAATCCGCAGATCGGTCTATATGGCATCTATATGTATATTTAGCCTGCTATGGACAATACTCTGTTCGAATATCGGAGGCCCTAGCACAACTTACCGATCCAAATTTCTGCGTAGTCGGGCAATAAATGCGGCTTTTATGGGCTTAAGATCCGGAAATTAGGTAATAAATGTGTCTTTAATGTGCTTAAGACTACATCCAAACGTGGTCTTATATAGACCATACTCCGTCCTGATATCGAGTGGCTTTGTTCATCTCACTGTTGGAGATTTCACTGAAATCGTCTTATAAATGCGGCCTTCATTGGCTTAAAATCCTGAAACCTAGTCCGATCTATCTGCCAGCTATACCAATTTATGGTCTGACCTCGATCAACTCCGCTCGGATATCGGGTACCCTTCTGCAACTCACTCCTCCAAATTTGATTCAAATCTGGTAATAATTGTGACTTTTAAGCGTTAAAGACCCAAAGTAAGCAGATCGACCCGATTTCGATCATACTCCGTTCAAATACTGGGTGTCCTACTGCATATCACTTTTTCAAATTTAAGCTAAAACGGGATATAGATGCGGCTTTTATTGGCTTAAGACCCTGCATCGGCAGATCGGTCAATATGACAGCT